>NC_045734.1:3168830-3170915 GCF_008692095.1 Etheostoma spectabile | reverse complement strand
ATCCTGCCTGAAAATCTGTGCAGACCAGCTGGCCCCCATCTTCACCCAGATCTTCAACTGATCTTTGGAGCTATCTGAAGTTCCCTCCTGCATCAAATGCTCCACAATCATCCTAGTCCCCCAAAAACCCTCCATCTCTGGACTAAATGACCACAGGCCTGTTGCCCTGACATCTGTGGTCATGAAGTCTTTTAAAGAGTGGTATTGGCCCACCTGAAGGACCTCACAGTCCCCTTGCTGGACCCCCTGCAGTTTGCCTACAGGGATAACAGCGCCGTGGATGATGCAGTCAACTTGGGACTGCATAACATCCTGCAACACCTCGACTATCCAGGGGCATATGCAAGGAATCCTCTTTGTGAACTACACAACGGTCATCGGCCTCATCCAGGATGGTGATGAGTCGGCCTAAAGACGGGAGGTGGATCAGCTGGCTCTCTGGTGAGGTCAGAACAACCTTGAGCTTAACACGCTAAAACTGTGGAGATGATTGTGGACTTCAAGAGGAGGAGCAGTCTACAACAAACAGTTAGGACTGCAGAAAAGATCATCAATGCCATCCTGTCCCCTATTCATGACTTATACACTTCCAGAGTAAAGAAACGGGCAGAAAACATCACTGCAGACCCATCTCACCTGGACACAACCTGTTCCAGCTTCTCCCCTCTGGTCAGCGCTACAGAGCACTGTACGCCAAAACCAACTGACTCAGGAACAGTTTCTTTCCCCAAGCCATCACTCTGATGAACAGCTGACTTCTAACTCACAGTGAAACAACCCAGCAACACTGTCTCTAATCAGTTTGTTTACTGGTTCAATTTATTATTTATTCATTCTCTATTCCCGAGCTGTTCATACTGTTCATATTGTAATATAATCAGTAACGAGTAATCTAATTGATTACTCTTCCCATCTTAATAAAGCTGTTACCGTTACTGCCGAAAAATGTGGCACATTACTATAATTGAAGCTGTCTTTTCATTAGACCAACTTGATCTCTGAGCCGAGAGGCAAAGACTTTTTTTCTTCCTTGGTTAGTGGGACGTGCACAAGACAAGCGCATCTGCTGATGATTGGCTGAGGTTGAGTAAAATGTCATGGTAAGCCAATCCGAGGTAAAGTTGGGCTGATGTTAAAAAGCACGCATAGTCGGACACAAAAAACAACACAAGCGAGTCAGTCAACGAGAGACAGGTATGGCGTTATACAATGGGGGGGGGTACTTTTCTTGCTAAAGATTTCCTATCGTGGTCAGGAAACATAGGCACTTTGACTCTAAAGTGGCTAATCGCTCCGAAGCTAATCGCTGTCACTTTCTCACTTCTCCCTCGCTCGAACACACACGCACGCACGCCGGCTCGATGTACACACCAGCGCAAAAGAACAAACATCAGCCCACTTACGTTATTTGCACCACAAAGAGTGTATATAGTTTTTTTTTTTTTTGCTATAGTGCTTTTTGCCCAGTTGTGGCCTGTTGAGGGGCAATAAATAAACATCTGTTTTTATTTGTATCAATCCACTAGACATAATATCTACATACATGGCATTTGATTGGAGGCTAGTCTAACTTTGTCCCACAGCAACATTACAAGAGTTTAAATTTGTGTACAGTTTCTGTTAATAATGTATTGTATTAAGTGTTCTTTTCATTATATTCAGATGTATCATAAATAATTGAACATGCACATGTATTTTATGTTCCGTTAAACAGGGTAAGAGGTGGGGTCACATTTGAGCATGGTTAAGTTACTTCAGTAATGCATTAGTTACTTTCTGAAGTAACTACTTACTTTTATAATTTGTAACTATCTAATTTAGTTTTTTTTTGGAAGAAGTAACTGTAACTAATTACTTTTTAAAAGTAACTTGCCCAACACTGAATACAATACTTGAATACAATACTATAATAACATAATATTTATTCCAGCACCCTTTTCATTATGCTCCATAATTAAAATAATAACAATTATTCTAATTTACTCCTGCATACTTTTTACTCTTCATTGCATATTTTCTCACCCGGTCTATAGTTTATGTTTATATTGTGTATAAATTGTTTGTTTTGTATGAGTAAGCACATTG
>NC_045734.1:3156804-3168814 GCF_008692095.1 Etheostoma spectabile | reverse complement strand
AAGCAAAATTCCTCGTATGTGTCCTCATACCTGGCAAATAAAGCTGATTCTGATTCTGGGTGAAAGTCCTGTGTTTTACCCATCCACCACCCCGACCAACCTCCCTACCTCATACTACTCGCTACGCCGTAAATTCACATGCAATCGCAAGGTAATGTAAATCAACGGAGGCCAAACAGTGTTGATATACATGCTAAAAAGCGAGTATGTGTCTTGATAACACGCCAATAATGTCATATGAATTGCCATGTCACACATATGCCATTTCATGAGATCAGTCTGCTGGTTCGTTTAGGTTGGTTTGTGAATTCTGTCACAAGAGTGTGTGATAGTATGTAGTTAGTGAATGAATTCAAAAGCTAAATGCTCGTCAGTTAACATGGTTTATGTGTTGATTGTGGGAACTTTCCGGGAAATAACCTTTTAAAGCAATGAGCAAGCCATAGATTTGCCCTGATACATCAGAAAGGGAAAGGCATTAAATCAGACGGGTGTTGTGTTACTGTGTGTTCTGGCAGTTTCTCATTGAAAACTGCGTGAAATAACAATCTCAAAGCAACTGCCCCCCTTCCACTATTACGGAACAAGATGTCTTGTTTCGTCTTCTTTCTAGCTGTCCTTAATAATTCCTCACATATGAGTTCCAGTTGTAGTTGGAGACTAATTACACTCAAAACCGCCTTTGTCTTTGTTGGCTCTTTGTGACCACCAGAGAAGATGAACCGATGCATAAGTGCAGTTCAGTACAGCATCACTTGTCGGTCTGTTTGTAACTTGGGTTGTTTGTTATAGGTCAGTGTAGATACTAAACAAGTTAGAACTAATTTGTTCTTTGGTCTGGTGACTGATATGGACTTTAGGCGTGGAAGCAAATTATTGTCAGTCCCGGTGTTCAACCTAAAAACCTTCCAGTCCATCTCATGGCTCATCAATCTGTTATCCAAAATGAATAAACAATGATGACTACAAGAGTAGAAAATGCTTAATATTCATTATTTCCTTATGAGAAACCAATAGTTACTGCAACAGTCAGCAATGGATGCAACATGAGTATTTGTGAAAAGTGTAAGACCGAGAAATGCGATGCGTCTTGTGGTTGATATGAGAGGGAAGTACAGTATAACATTCCCATAAAGCTTCTATTGTTACACCTTTTTTTTTTAAACTGACATTTCCTGTCTTGATCTTTTATCTTAAGAGCTGTGGTTGCAAAACAGGAATTGCTGTGCCATCTCAACACAATTTTACCCCAGTGGATTGGATCACTGGACCACTGGCAGCGCTGGCCCTAACCTTTGGGGGCCTTCACATTGTAATGCATTGCCAATTCACTTGGCACTGAATCAACTTGTGTATTTCAAAATAAAGCTAGACTGATATTGGTAGGCCGATATTATGGGTCAATACTGGCCTATCACAGACATAGGGCTATGTATCTGTATTGGTGTCTATGTTGTCCGATATGCGTCGATATGAAAACCTTTTTTACAGAATATAATGCAGTTATAATTAATAGAATTGTTCAACAATATTATGCATTGTATGTATAATATTATAAAATATTCTCTAATAAAAGGTGTTTATTTAAAAAAGCAGCCTTTTGGATGCCTAAGTGGCGTAGTGGTAGACCAAGCTCAGTGGCTCAGTCATCGGTGCAGAGGTTGCAGGTTTGATTCCAACTTGCGGCACTTTCCTGCATGTCTTTCTGCCTCTTTAATGTCTAAGCTGTCATTAATAAAAGCTTAAAATGGCAAAAAAAATATTCTTTAAAGAAAACGAAAGAAGCCTACATCAGAGGGCCACTGAGGCAAGTGTGGAGGAATTGAACACCGACTGCTACTTCTCTGCTGGGCATCCTGCTGGCTAGTGTGCAGGCGTTGGACGGTGAGCTGGCTGGTCTCTGTGATGCGTTGGTTTCTAGCAGGTTGTCGGGAGCGGTGATATCTTTTCGCCAAACTTGGCTGGATCCTTGAGTGCCGATGCCATTTAACAGCTTGACTTATTTCCTATGCTTTTTGGGGCCCTCTGGTAGCCACGAGGCCCTAAGCAGCTGCTTAGTTTGCTTATACAGTATGTCTGGTCGGCTCTGACAACAGGGCATGTACTTCATCAGTATATTCAATTAAAGACACTTATGGAAGGGAAACATGTTTATGGGATTAAAGGGGATTAGAGGTGTATGAACCACGTTGTTCCGGTGTTTGACAGTTTAAATGCTCAGACATTTGGCTGCATTCCATCCCTGATGATCATCCGCTTTTAGAATAAAGCAACTTCTCTGGAAATCCACGATTTAGGAGGTCTTTACGTTTCTTTTTATTAAATGTATCCATTTCACTGGTGAGATCACCACGCTGGTGAGCTAGTTGGGTTATTCTGACCCCAACAAACCTAAGTACTCTTCTACATTGTGTCTCTGTAACCTGAGAAGTGAGATACTGTAAGAGGGAAGCAAACAGGAAGAGTGAGCTATGGAAGATATATAAAGGGGGAGAGAAGCAGGAGAGGGGTGTTCGCAGACAGATGGATGGATAATGTGCTTATGACTCAAGATCCCCAGGAGACATTGCTGTCTGGGTGTGACACTCACCACTTTTATCACTAAGCCCTCCTCCTCTCTTACCTTCTATCACTGTCTGTTTTCTATCCTCCTTTCATTCAGTTTTCATCTGTTTTCTTCATTCAGTAAGGTTATCAAATGATATACAATATATCATATGATGACCTAACTCCTCCTCCTCTCCTCTCCCTGCCCTCATGTTTTCTGTAATGGAGCGTGCTAAGGCCCATCATCAGCAGCAGCGTCTGGGGGAGATTCCTTCCTCACTGAGGGATACAACCGACCCTCTGACATCATTCTTTACATCCATCTATTAATTCATTCAGTTATCTGCCTCCATCTATCATCCACCCATCCATTTACTCAATCATTGTTTTTGGACTCATCTATCCAACTTTTTGACCATTGATTGCTTTATTGCTGTAAATGATTTATTCACTCATCTGATCACTTATTCATTTACTGCTTATATGTCATTCAGTTTAAGGTGACTCAACACGAATGCTCACAATTACATGAGTATCTATTCCCCAGTCACAGTTGAGAAGGTTCAGCCTTTGATGATGTAACGTCTAGTGATGTGTGTGTGTGTGTTTTGATATAGCATTACCTAGAATATTGCAAGGTTCTGCAAAGACCCATTAACTCCCAAGTCCAGCTCTATGTATTAGCCTGACTAAACCCCACATAGGCTCTAGAGGCAACCCATGTCCATTATCAGCAGCTCACCAACCACCACGGCCGCTCAACAATCGTTTATGCCAACCACCTGCCTCACAGCAAACACAACAGGGACCCATCTAAAGGATACACCATCCTTATTGATAATTAGGAATTATTGATATTGATGTTTACTGAAGCTTGAATGCAACAGGCAACTGGCCCATAACTCAGGCTAAAAGCCTATTAGGCTGCAAGAAGTCTAACATGACATCATTATTGGCCTCAGAGGTCCCAGTGCCAAGCCAAATGTGTGTCTGCTGTGTCGCTGAAGCACTGCATTTTGCAAGATATTTTCACTCCTGGGTAGGGCTGCTTGATTATGGAAAAAAATCATAATCCTGATTGTTTTGGTCAATATTGAAATCATGAATATTTAACACAATTGTGCGTTAACTTTTGAAAAGATGTTGCAATTATTGAACTTAAAAACTAGTGAAAAAGTTCACAAATGATCAGTGAAAAACACCTTTTTTCGAACTAGACAAAGTAAGAGTTTACTAGCTGAAATCATAAAATTTGTATTAATTGCACAGCCCTGCTCCTGGGATTAACGTGCCTCTTGTTTCTTTCTTCTATTCTGATTGCAAAGATCTTATGGAGTTGGATTTGAAAAGACTGATTAACCAACATTTGACTTTCTTTTATAATCTTCTGTTTTTTAAATGGAATGCTTTTCACTATAGAATGTATGAATGTATAACAGTGACAGTTCTCCTCATCTACCGGCCACCTAAACCAAACCCTTCCTTCCTCTCAGACTTCGCAGAACTTCTAACGCTAGCCTCATCTCTCTCCTCACGTCTGCTGCTACTCGGTGACTTCAACATCCATATCGACTCCCCCACCTGCAAGTTGTCATCAGAATTCACCACTTTACTGGACAACTTCACTCTCATCCAACATGTTACATTCCCCACCCATGACAAAGAACACATCCTCGACCTGGTTTGCTCCATCAACCTACCTGTGCTGGACCTCCATCCATGCCTTTTTCCCTCTCTGCACAAACTGATACGGTTCATCATTCCCCCCAACCGCAAGCCCACGATCTTTCGAGCAATCATTCCGCAATTAAATCCATTGAACCCTCCATCTCTCTGACCTGCTTCTCCTCCACTCTCACCTGGACAACCCTCCACCTCACCTGATGATCTCAAAAACACCTCCACTCCGTCTGTCTTCTCTCCCTTAACTCTCTGGCCCCCCAAAACAAAAACGTCACCTAACACCTCGTCACCCTGGTACACACCTGCACTCCGGAAAATGAAACAAACTGGCCGCCAACTCGAACGCCTGACAAAAAAATCATCTCTAAGTTCACCATGAAGCCTATAAACTCCACCTCATTGCCTACAAAGAGGCTCTCATTTCTGCCAAATCTGCCTACCTCTCCTCCATCTTCTCAAACCCTGTCATAACTCCAGAACCCTCTTCTCCACAATGAATAACCTCATCAAGCCTCGGACCAACACCCACCCTACTGCTTCTCCTGATCTCTGCAACTCATTCCTTCACTTTTTTGCAGAAAAAATCAACACCATTTATCAGTCTCTATCCCCTGCATCTGACCCCCCAGTATCTACTCCAGCGCCTACCACGGACCCTCTTCTCCCTATCCGGCCTGACCTCCCTTCCCCTCCTCCACACTGCCTCCTCTCCCAGTTTGAACTGGTCACCACCCCCGATATCTCTAAACTCATTAGCTCTTCCAAACCCACTACCTGCTCACTGGACTCCCTACCTACTCTCCTTGAATCATGCTCCCCGGCCTTCCCCCTACCTCACTAACCTCTTCAAACTCCTTCTTCCCTGGAACGTCCCTCTGCTTTCAAACAGCTGCTGTCCACCGGTTCTCAAAAAACTGGTCTGGATCCCTCTTCCCTTATAACTACGCCCTATATCCAACCTCCCCTTTCTGTCTAAAACCCTCGAACGTATAGTTGCCTCACAATTACAAACCATCTCCTTGTCAAACCAATTTGAACCTTCCAATCTGGTTTTGCCCCCTCCCAGCACAAAGAAATGCTCTGGTCAAAGTCTTCAACGACCTCTCACTTCTGCTGACACCGGTTCCCTCATCATCTTTATTTTTTTGACCTGAGTGCAGCCTCGATACTGTGAGCCATAACATTTGCTCACCCGACCAAGACCTGGTATCGAAGGTACTGCACTCACCTGGCTCCATTTACCTTTCTGAAAGATCTCATTTCATCTCCCTTCATAACCAATCCCTGCTACTGCCTCAGTCACCCAAGGCGTTCCCCAAGGCTCCGTACTCGGCCCTTCTTTTCATCATCTACCTCCTCCCCCTTGGTCAGATACTTCGCATTTCAACCTAAACTTCCACTGTTATGCCGATGACACCCAGATCTACCTCAGCACCCAACTCCCCCACAATCCCCCCTCCCACATCAACTCTTGTCTGTCAGCAATCAAAACGGATGCACACAACTTCTCAAACTAAACAGCAATAAACAGAATTCCTCCTCATCAGCTCCAAATCCACTCTCTGCAAAGCCAACACCCCACTCTCATCATTGACGGCACCATCGTCTCCCATCTCCCCAGGCCCGCAACCTTGGTGGATTTTTGATTCAACCCTCTCCCTTGAGTCTCACATCCGTCAAGTCATCAAAACCTCCTTCTTTCACCTTCGAAATTTGCTAAAATCAGACCCTCACTCACTCCCTTGCTGCCGAAAGACTATTCATGCCTCATCTCCTCACGACTGACTATTGCAAAATACTACTCTCGGCATCAGCTCAACCCCATTAAAAGGCTCCAACTGGTTCAGAACTCAGCTGCACGTCTCATCACCCGCTCCACATCTGGCACCACATCACTCCGGTCCTAAAACAGCTTCACTGGCTTCCACTCTCACCGGATCACATACAAGATCCTGGTCTCACCTACAAAGCCATCCACCACCTTGCCCCGTCATACCTCACTGTCCTGCTCTCCCCCTTCCAACCTTCACGGGCCCCTCAGATCCCCACAAGCCGGTCTCCTCTATGTCCCCAGTCAAAGCTCCGCAGTTTTGGGGACCGAGCCTTTTCCAGGGCAGCTCCAAGGCTGTGGAAACTCCCTCCCCCATGAGATCCGCATCTCTGAGTCCCTCACCATTTTTCAGTCCTGTCTGAAGACCCATCTTTTCGGTTCTGCCTATCCTTAGTGTTTTTTTTTTTTTTTTTTTTTTTAAACACGTCTTACACTGTGAAGCGACTTTGAGCTCGGGAAAAGCGCTATACAAATTCAATTTATTATTATTATTATTATTATAACTCCTTTGACCTTTGCCCACTTGTAGGTAAATGGAGGCGCAGGACAGGAGCCGCTCCCCTTCCCGTAGAACCAGCCGGGTGGAGCAGGTGGTGGGACGATGGCTGAGACGCTCCCGAGACCTAGGCAGCAGGTCTCACTCTCTGAGCAGGTAAGCCCTCTTCTTTGTCTTACTTAAGTTCATCAGTTAATGTAGGGAAATTCACATTAGTGACCCATCAAGTCATTGGCATTAGCTTTGTCCATCAAATAAACAGTTGATGCTGTATTTTGCTACTGTTTGTTGTATGTATTGGTTCTCTCAATTTTCTTCTAATAATATGTCATCACAGAACTGATCAGAGTGCCTGAGCAGAAATGCAAATACATAATAAGCAAAGGTGCTGGATTATGCGCCTGGGTGGCTCACCTAGTTTCCAACCTGCGCGGCCCTTTGCTGCATGTCATTCCCTTTTTATATCTAAGCTGTCCCATCAAATGAAGGCCTAAAATGTCACATACAAAAAAAGATTCTGATTCTTGTCTTTTTGTTTTTTTAATTGATGTTTACCTCCTCCTCTCCAGAGAACGGATTGCAGTGGATGGGAAGTCAGCAGAGAGCAGTGGCTCTGATCAGAGGAATTACCCATTCCGCTTCACCGTTCAGATCCAACGGGACCCCAATCTCAACTCTCATGGCCTCACTCTGTCCACGCAGACCCCCATCCTGGTGCAGGACGTCACCCCAGGTACCACTCGACTTGTGAAAGTTATGGGAATATATAAGAGGGGAAAAGCAAAGCTACATTATAAGAAGGTCTTAAACTAATACTACAACTAAACAAAATAGTAATGAAAATAGTAAAAAAAAGCTAAGCCCCTCTTTTTTTTTTACAAACCTTGTTTGGTTTATACATGGTTCTTCTACACACAGACATGGAACCCTTGTCCCTTAAAGCAACGTGGCACCAGGGATTTTCGATTATGGGAAAATTCATGATCCTGATTATTTTGGTCAATGTTGAAATCGTGATTATTTAAACTACTGCTCTTATTATTTAAACGACGACTACTCATTGACTTTTGGAAAGATGTTGCAATTATTTAACTTAAAACACAGTGAAACAAATCAACAGTGAAAATATCGAATGAATGATGCCTTCGACTGAATTTCAAGAATATGGAAACAAAGTGTGGACGTTCAATCTCAAAGGCTTATACGATAAACGCTGATAGAAACGTTATTTGGTGAATATATAAATTGTGATTACGTTTGAGGTCATTTCATGGTTGCAACCCCCATTAAAAAAAAAAAAGAAGTGTCATATTGCTCATAGAGCTTAAAGAGCCGACTTGTTTTTGAGCGACACATCACTAGTCTGTATAGCAGCGGCCCTGGAATGACCTGGCCCATCCATAAGGAGGGTTGGGCTGTACTGGCAGATATGCAGGACATACTTGGTGTAAGTATACTACTGTAAGAAGAGCTATTAAGCATTGTTGCATACATAATTCAATCAATTCTACCAGAAATATCATTTGCTTGTAGAGACAGAAAAGTAGGAATTTATTTTCCACTCTCATTCATGTTGGTAGGTAGGTAGGTTGGTGGTTAGGTAGATATATAGACATACAGATAGATACTTTATTCATCCCCTTGATAAATATGGATGTCCTGTAGCTCAGATATTTACCATGACTTATGACTAATTGAATGTGTTCAATGTTCAAAGCAATGAGAACTAGAGACCATCTTGTGATTGGGTCACAGCAGCCACAATGTGTGTGTGTGGGGGGGGGTGTCCTTCTCTACTTCCTACCACCTTACTCCCGGCGCCCATGCTCTGACCAAAACCGATCTTCAAATGTGTCCTTTATTTTGATCACTGTGACTGCATCTTATGCTACCGTGGTGACATCTGTCTGTAGACAGACATATAAATACCAGAGCCAAGTACTCAAAATTACCCCTGTAATAGTTCCGGCTACAGTAGGTGTCTCCAGGACCACATTTTGCCACACACACACACACACACACACACACACACACACACACACAGTGACAACTATACATATAGTATAAAGTTAGCTTACTTTAATGCTGTATAGCTAGATGCTACATCCATGAATGTGCTACAACCAATGACTTGACATGCTGGTTTCCATCACTGTACTTACAGAAATTCAGTGCATTTAAAAAATACTGTAACTAATAAAAAGACAAAAATACTGCTTCCCAATTTTATTATTTTGATCAGAATGAAATCATGAAATTACAGTTATAAGTACACTGTTAAGAATCTCTCTTACGGCCACTGACATTTACGGTTTTGTACTGTTAATGTGAAATACAGTATGAACTGTTTTTTTATTACTTTCACAGTATTATACAGTTTAAAGTTTTAAAAAATCATAGCTGATTTTGCTCTTTTACAGTATCTTACAGTTGATTGATTTCTTGTATTTGTGTTTTTTGCCTAATAAACCTATATTGATACTGATTTAGCAGATTATACACTTAGGAATAGTTATGTGTGATCAAAAAGAGTTTTTAGTGCACTTGACTTATTATTTTGATAAATTTGGAAACTTCACAGCAAGAACTGCATATTAAACAATTCTTTACAAAAAATTGAGACACCTGAGTTCTAAAATACATTGCAGCTTCTCATATTAAAAAAATCAGCATAATCCTTATTTTCTCTTATCACAATGTGGAGCATAAAAATACAAAACATAAATATCCCAAGCCCTAAACTAAGCCCTCAGCCATCCACATCAGCCATATTAGCCTGGAACATCCAAACAGTTGTACAGTTCCTGAAAAAGAACAAAAGTTACCCTTCCCCACACTGTAAAGGTTTTACACTGTCATTATGCTTCATGAATCCACTGGCAAAATACACGTGTCCACAAAATTAACTTGGAAATTATAAAAAAAGGCCTTGTGTTGGCTATTAGGCAATCATTCCCGAAATTCTAGCTAGCTGCTGAATATTTCTATCGATCAAGACAAGCAAATATGTATTCAATAATGCAAATAAACTGGAAACATCCCTGATAGCCTTTGCACTGATTTATGAATTAAATAAAATTGCTACTTAACAAATAATTTGTAGGTTGGGGATGGATGAAGAAAAGTACAGATCCTGCTTCACATGTGCAGTTCAGGTGAAGTTGCTCTTATCAAAATGCAAAAAATAATGATAACGTTAATCAATATTTGATTAATTGATCAATTACCTGTCAATTACCAGCGAGTATTTTCAGTGTATGTATATAGCTGAGCTGCAGAGCCACAAGGATCCTGATGCCCCTGAGGTCAGGGGGCACATTACCTTGCTGTCACCTGTCTGGCTCAAGCCTGCTCTGGCACCCTGGGCCTTCCCCCCCCACCCCCCCCCCCCCCCCCCTACACACACACACAACACCACACACACACACACACACACCACACACACACACACCACACACACACACACACACACACACACACACACACACCCACACACGCACGCACGCACGCGCGCGCAGACAGACGCAGACAGACACACACACACACACACGTTTATCAGTCTCCAAGCTCCACTAAGCCTTGGCTCAATTTGTCTTTCTTTTCGTCTCTCTGTACGTGCTGCAGCCTTTAACAGTAATAGAATTCTTTATTTGAAAGCATTTTCAGAGCTATCAGTGTCACCTGGCCCTGTCTTTGTTCACTGTAGATTGACATTAACATTAAGTAATAACTTGAATCCCAATTAAATAACAGTATTGGAGGGTTACCTGGGGACTGTTGCCCCCAGGTAATCCAGGATAACTAAAAAAGCACAACTTGACTTAGTGTGATCACGGCTTAATCGGTTGCACGTTTACCGAGCCAGGATGAAAAGGTGAAGCTATGTCAAGCCAGGTGTAGATAGCTGGGAAAAGTGCACGTTCACGGCTTTCTTAAACAGACCACGGTATCAATCACTGATTTACTGATGCAGAAATGGAGAAGACCAAGGCCACTGTAAAGAAACACAGAGAAAGCGTGGCAGATGATCGCGGACCGACTGAATGCGTAAGCAGCCTAAAAATATACATTTGCTGACCACTGCTCTGAAACCGTCCTAATCATTCCATTCAAGGATTAGGCTGCTAATCATTTGCAAAAATTAACCGTTGTACTCTTTGCCTTTAAAAGTAAGCAGAAGATAATGTTACTCATGAAATTTACCATGAAGATCAATCTTTTACAACACTAGAATATGATGCATAAATATCTCTTTCACTCTGTTTCTCCTCTCTCTTCATGGACTTAATATAAATTACCTATGTAATTAACTTCATGCTCGTTTTATGCAAATGTGGTGTGTGTGTGTGTGTGTGTGTGGTGTGTGTGTGTGTGTGTGTGTGTGTGTGTGTGTGTGTGTGGGTGTGTGTGTGTGGTGTGGTGTGTGTGTGTGTGTGGTGTGTGGGTGTGTGTGTGTGTGTGTGTGTGTGTGTGTGACTGTTGCTTTTGCAAATTACATGGAATCATGAATGGTTAAGAGCAGTAGTTTGTAAATGATATTTTGACTTTCATTCAGTCGTCCGCTATATCTGCCACACCTTTCTCACTTTTTTTTTTTTTTTTTTAAAAGAATGAGTTTCCTTCTTTACATATTGTATGCTTTCCTTCCTCATATATATTGACATAGCAAAGAAAGACATTGAAGAAATTGGACTCTAAAATCTAGAAACTATAACGATAATTAAGTGATCAATTTAATGCACACTGTAAACAGTATTTTTATCTGTTCTTTCCTTAGCAAAATATAATTTCAAAAAACATTGAGGTGTCCTCTCCCTGTTATATGAATGTACAGTAGACTACAACACTATATAGTTACTAGTCCGGTGAACTAAGACTATAATTTGGGAGGATTGCACAATTAGGATGTGTTCTTAAAAATGTACAATCCTCCCAAATTATAGTAATTAAGGAATACAAAAAAAATGAATCAACTAAAATGATTTAAGGTGCATTGGTCCACTATAGAAACCAACATGTACAGCCCTTTATATATTGCCCTTAGCAACTGACTTCATTGAAAAACACATTTGCAACTTTATCAGTCTTTTCTAATTATCTCAACTGCAGTTATATATAGTATCAAACTTCTAACAACAATATGGACAGCAGCCTTCATACTGCAATATAACAGTAACGACGACAGTCACATGAATAATTTTTAAAATAATAGTCACAATAATAAAATATTAACAGTATTTAATTGAACATCAACATGCACCTGGTGTTTTTTCATGCAGGCTGACAACAATAAGGTAAACCCACTGCTGAGTGAACAGAAAAGGCTCCAGGAATAATAAATCCTGGCTGTTAGCCTGGACGGGACCAGGCTCGCTGTAGGGAATAAATCTCCATGGTAATTTAGGTGCCTCCTCTTTTGTGTAACCAAGTCTAGGCTAAATTCATCCAGGATA
>NC_045734.1:3126507-3156794 GCF_008692095.1 Etheostoma spectabile | reverse complement strand
TCTGGCTTAATCCCTTATCCTGGTTGTATGCCTTAGCCCTCCAATGTTGCACAGGCAAAAACATGCTGTTGATAAGAGTAACAGGGAGGTATGTGGTACATCTGTACTTGACTCTGACACTGTTCATGTCTTTGTGATGGTACGCCGAAATAGAATTACATGCTTTCTCCTTGAAAGTATCTTGTTAAGTCTTGCATAAATAAAATAAACAACCTAATGTACATTTAGAGCTATTGGTAGGCTCTAGATTAAACAATAACATTTTTGAAATATTCAACATGTTGCACTTGTTTGCCTTGCTTCAATCTAAACTCAGCTTCACTAATACACTAATAAAACAGTACTTTCTGTAATAGTTTGACCAGAAAGCAGTTAAAAGAGGAAGGTTGCAATAGGTTTTGCCTGCTGCATTTATTCCTCCTGTTCATACTGATCAATAATCAATTTCTTTTAATAATATATGTACAAGTAATATATCCTTTGCATTTAACTCATCCTAATTAGGAGTTGTGGGCAGCTACTCTCTAGTCCAGCGCTGTAATGCAGTTGTAATGCTACTGCCTACGTCAAGGGCAATGGCAGGAGTTACAGTTGTGCTCATGAGTCTAAATACCCATGCTAAAGTTGACTAAAAGGAGGAATAAAAAACAAACATGTTTTGGAAATTGATCTTAATGCCTTCATCAAAAGAAATTAGGGAAAATCCAACCTTTAAGGACACCAATTTTCTTTGTGAATGAGTAATGTATCGTAAATGTAAAAAAAAAAGTTCTTTTTTTCCTTGCACGTACTGCAGACAGAATAACTATCTTCAATCAACTGTCATTCAGCATTCTTATAATAACCAGAATACGCTCATGCTTCAGACTTAGTCCTCTTAGAGGGCTGATAAATGGCCTGAGCGCTGTCGTCTCCTCCTTCCGCCACGATTCCAACTTCAAGAAACGCACGTTGGAGGCTACGCAGTGCGCCTGCGTGGACTTCAGGAAACTCTGATGAAGCTGGGAAGGATAAAACACACGCTTTTGACACTGTGGTAATCCACAGTGATAATGATGATATTGTAAATAAAAATAGTAATTGTTATCGTCAACATTTTTATCGTGGTGATCGTTACATACGATGTATGTTGACTACTTGAGCAAATTCAGAGAGAGGATTTTGCCCCTAATGTTATCAGTAGTGGTGATAACAATATTTAGTGCTGGATGCTGACCCCGGACAGTAAATCTAAGGTAACATTATGTTGAATGCTAACGGATAGAGTTGAGGAAGGTGGTTACAGTGCTTAGATTGCTGGTCTCCCTGCACTGGGATGGTCAGGTTTGGAGAGGGAAATTATGCATCAGTGTGAGATGAAAGGAGAGCACTAGAATACGAGCTGCTGCCTGTCATCAACCCCAGTTGCAGTATGAAAGCAGGCCAATTGAAAACCCTCAATCATGACAACACAAGGACATTTTGTGCGTCCAGGTGGTCCTGCAGATGGTCGGCTCGTCCCTGGCGACCAGCTTGTGAAGATCAATAACATCGCTGTCGATGACCTGACCCCGGAGCAAGCTGCTGAGATAATCAGGTCCACCCCCCCCACACACACACACACACACACACACACACAAAATGAACACACACCGCACACACACACAACAAAAAATGCTGTTTAAAAATAAACTATGCAGATCATGTCTAACCTTTCCAGCCACCCTCTGTTTTTTCAGGGAGTGTCAAGATATGTTGACAATGACTGTCCTCAGAACAATGCTGGTAAGTCTACTGTATCTAACTAACAACGCACCAACATGCACACACACTCCACATTTACACATAAAGAAAAGAAATTTCCTCTTGTAAAGAACAAACATTCGCAGGCATGTATGTAGACACATGCTTACATACTAGAGATGTACAGTGTCTCCAGACACATGGGATTTTAAATTGCTGTTGTAAACACACTCATTAATCAGAACGTCAGTGCGGCTTGAGGTCGAGCATCATCGCCAACAGGCGCCTTGTCACCAAGATCGCACCACTGTACATCAGTGTTAAGTGACAGCATGGTACACCCTCGACACTCCCCCGGAAGCCTCAGATAGACGTGTGTGTGTGTGTGTGTGTGTGTGTGTGTGTGTGTGTGTGTGTGTTTGTTTGTTGTGTGGGTGTGTGTGGTGTGGTTGTGTGTGTGTGTGTTTGTGTGTGTGTGTGTTGGTGTGTGTGTGTGTGTGTGGTGTGGTGGTGTGTGTGGTGTGTGTGTGGTGTGTGTGTGTGTGTGTGTGTGTGTGTGTGTGTGTGTGTGTGTGTGTGTGTGTGTGTGTGTGTGTGTGTGTGTGTGTGTGTGTGTGTGTGTGTGTGTGTGTGTGGTGTGTGTGTGTGTGTGTGTGCGTGCGTGCGTGGGTGTGCGATGGATCTCAATCAGTGAAGCTGATGTATATGTTAGCTTGAAAGTGAAGTAGATCGGTAAATAAACGGCTGCTCCTTGGTGATTCTCATCAGCGGCTCTGCTGATAGAAGCATCTTTACTATCTGATCCATAGCTCACTACTCCTCCAAGAAATCATTATTGAACTTTTTAGGAATTATCATTTCCCAGAAAATCTTCATCTCTGGCGTGCTTGTTGATGGTCACAAAACATGTGAACAAGTGATTAAGGTTTTTGATTAGACAGCGTATAAGAGCGGTAGGTAGTTTCAGTTTCTTCTGGTGCTTTCAATCCACCACTAATAATGCACTTATCCTGTTACCTGCTTATCGCTGTTACTGAGCATATGTACTTACAGTAATTATCTTGAATATTTTCATTTAAATAAATGTCTGTTAAGTTATTTATCTAGTTATCTGCCACTGGAAGAGGTTACACAATGTCGATTGAGTGTATTGACTGCTGATGATAGGGGCGGCTGTGGCTCAGTCGTAGAGCGGTCGCCTGCTAATCGGAAGGTTGGTGGTTCGATGCATGTAGTCCCATGTCAAAGGGCAAACTGAACCTGGAGTTACCCCTGATGCTCAGAGCGCAAATTTGAGAATTGAGTGTTTATCTGATGAGCAGGTGGCACCATGCAGCCTTGGCCACAGTGTGTGAATGGTTCAAAGCGCTTTTAATAGTCCTTGAGATTAGAAAAGCACTAAATAAGAACAGTCCATTTCATTTGCAGTATTAGAACTGCGTGTCTGTACCGACATTACTGAGAAAAGTCACAAGCGGCGCACAGTTAGTGATGCGTTTTTCATCACCCAGCCGCGGTTGGTCTGCCAGAAAGGGTAGGCAATGCTAACTCAACTTCAACTTACTTGTTTTTGAAGAGGCGCACAATTTGTTCCAGCTTTTGCTAGCATAGTGGGTTACTATGGCCAAAAAAACAAAGAAAAGAGCAATAATTACAGACTGAGATCTTGGGGATTATAACATAAACATTAATATAAAAGCATAATTCTCAAATCTCAAATCTCTTGATAGAACTGCAAAGTTAAGTAGTATTATAATGACTAAATTAATTCCATATTTATGGATGCACCCATCTAAATGTCATAATTACTCTCATTGTTCTTCCTGTTGTCTACATTTCTGCAATATAAAAGTTGTCCAGTAGCCAGTGTGCACATCCTCCCCGGATTGTGCTTGTGATTAAAAAAAAAAAAAAAAAACATTTAAAAAAAAAAAATCAACTTATTTAAATAATCAGAGCTTATCCTCAGCATTTTGCATAATCTAAATCGTTTTGAAGTTATGGATATTTTGGTTTGACAGAATAGTTGAATAGCTTTAATGTCGGTAGTGGTATTGAATCTGGCGTAATGGTTTTAACTGCAAGTGTAAGTCTGCAACCTGCTATAGAAATCAACCAAAGAAAAGCAGGGGATATATTATCAACCTATTAAATAATACATTCCTGTAGGCGTTCATGCAAAAGCAACGGTCTGTGTATCGTTTAATTTCGCTCATATGTACCACTTCACTGTATTTCACTGAAAAGATACCTCTACCACATTCAGTCCTAGTATTAATTATTACAAAAAAAATACTATGCCAGTCAGATTTATAGATTTCTCTTCTTCCTAGGGCCCAAAGTCATCATTCATCACACCCGAGAAGAGGGCTAAACTCAGGTCCAACCCTGTGAAAGTTCACTTTGCTGAGGAGGTGGAAGTCAATGGACACTCTCAGGTGAGTGAGAGAACAATGGGGTGCAGCCTTAATGCTAATAGCTCACAAATCAGCTTTAGAGCCCACATCCCTCTCTTCAATCTTAGCTTATTATTATCTGTTTGGCAATGTTTCCTTGAGACAGATGATATTTGCCCAAATTTGATCGGCTGTCAGTGTTAGCAGATGAATTTTACTCAATATCAACAAACTTAGCAGCAAATCCTTTGGGCACTGTGCTCCTTGGGGTCCACTATGTCCAATCCCTTTCACAAGCTTATCTGGATACATTATCTGGATGAATACACAAAGTCATTGGCCTTTACATGAAACCTATTATTAATGGTCGCCTGTGCCTTTTTGCCGGTCTGTATGCTTCTTTATAATGCAGCCAATGTACTTGCATTAACTTTTACTTATCAACATTGGATATCCAGATACAGATCATGTTAACACAGTACCAGGTGTCAATTGGGTTTAAAATACATTAGGATGTCAGTTATCCTCATAGAAATTATTAATGTGGACCTGAACCCCACACATCCATTGTCTCCCTTTCAGTAAATGGTTGTTTTGCTTACCAAGGCTAACAACTACAATATTGAAGATATACTTTATTAGTGAAGGCAGCTGTTTCCAACCTTTGAGAACAAGCTAAGCCATAAAAGTTTTAGATTTGAATTTTTAGGCCTGATGAGTTGAAAAATATGAAGTATTTCACAAGAAAAAAGCTGAACTTAATTTATTTTGTGTAACAATAATAATTTGTTCTCTTATACTTTTAAATCTTGTGATATATCTTGGGACCTTTTGTGAGGGTCCTGACCCTCAGGTTGGGAACCCTGTTCCCTGTGAAGTTTTTGACCTGTAGTAGCTCTATGGAGCTCTATGGTCCCCGTTTTGTTTATCTCATGGACACAAGCAAGGAAATGCATGTGGGTGACGCGACACACAATCTTACGAGGGGTCGAATGATACTGGTTTTTCAGCGATGATACCGGTATTCAGAACCAATATGCATTTTACAGTAAAAATTTAAATCTTTTAGTCAAAATTAACATTTTGTAATGTTACAAACTCAACACAAAAGTTAGTTTAAATGCTTTACGCAATTAGTTAATAAAACTGAAATTTAAACAAAATAAAAACAAATATAGCTTCCTGAAATGTTAACATGCTAGTGTTTCTTTGCAGGTGTTGCAGACTGTTAACAGAGCTGTAGCTCTGCAAATGTTTTTATAAAGAAGGAAATACTCTCAACACATTTGTCAGTCAAGGATACACAGTGCATTTTTATGCTGAATGCAAACATAATTTTTGTTGGTTTATAAGAGTTGTATTTGTAATTGAATCTTTGCATAATGATAAACCACAATGCTTTATAATTGGTCAGTATTATCCTATACTGTATGCAGTTTTTCTCCATAAGCCTGCCTCTGGTTGGTCAGAGTTCCCATCCTGCCAGCGGATGTGAAATTAGCTGGTAGAGGAAAACCACAGAGGCTGGAGTGCCCATTACTAATCTCAGAGAAAACACGGGTCGATATCTGCCTCATCCTCCAGTCCTAATGTCTGTGATTACAGGACAATAAGCAACAGATTAGGGAGAGAGGTAGAGGGAGATACGCTCGGAAGAGACAGCCATCATTAAAATTGAGAGGAAGCATGGAAGATGGGAGAGTGACATGGGAGAGGTTGTCTAAAATGTGAAAGCTCTCCATTTGAACTTTGAAACATACAGACATTAATGTTGCACTACACCAGAGTGTCATTACAGAAAAACACTTTCTAAAATAAGAAAACAGGGATGATGACTCACCACAGTAAGCAAGCTAGGCAGACCAAAACCAGCCACATTATGGGGAGAAAAGCTCTGTGAGGAGAGCTGAAAATGAGACAGGGCTAATCCCTCTCTTTCCTTTTTTGTGAATATGTTGTCATGTAAAACTATTTGATTTTGTTAATTTGGGAAATTTCAAAAGATGTAGGTGTAAAAGCAGACGTGCTTGTGAAATTTGTTCAATTGAGTTGCAATAAAACTTAAATCCATGTCATTTGTTTTATTTCCATCCAGTTGTTTTCATGTGCAATTTTAATTTGCACCAAGTGGAAATGCAGAAAATTCACAAAGAAACGCAAGAAAATGCAAAGTAATGTCTTTAAGATAATTCCTTGGTCTTTATTGCCTTTACTTAATAGTACAGCTGAAGGTTTGAAAGAAAAAGAGGGGAGAGGTGAGGACGACATACGGCAAAGGGCCGCGGGTCAAAGTCGAACCTGCCCCGCATAAACGTTTTTAAGCTTGGCTGTGGTGGAAAGGTTGCTATATCAGTAAAAGCAAAATGTGAAAAGCATCCTCAAACGGTTCGTATGATATCTGACGAAAACATGATGCCCATTTCTTTGTGCGTTATCCTACGTATAAATGTCCAGCATCATGAGCTATAAGTGTGCTTGCACAAGGGCCAAAACTACTTGGTTAGGTTTAGGAAAAGATTGCGGGTTGGGTTAGGGGTTGTTAAGTAACTTGCGTGCGTGGCATTAGTTAAGTATGTAAGTTGCGTCACAAAATTCTGTTAAAATAAGTCTACGTTGAATTTTGCTCCTGGGTGAAAGTCTGTGTTCGTTGACCCTTCCATCCACCCAGACCTCCTCCTTACGCAGACTTAGTTGCTCTTTACACTACATCACCTGACTTCAGTTGTAGAGGCAGCCCTGCATGTCCTGGCTCACGATTACATGGGTTATTTACTAATGAAATAGTTCATTACTTTTCGTAGGTGTATATATACAAAACAAGGAATGGGAACAGCCTGAAAATGTGTTAAATGGAAACAGACTTAGCAAATAAAGCATGGTGTAGACGTCTGACTTAAAGCCCACTGAATATTCACTAAAGAAACTAAAACTTGCAGCAGAAGAAAGGATCACATCTTTGAGTACCATTGAGTAGACTGTACAGTTCCTTACATTATTGCATGAAACAAACCAAAATGTCAGATTTCCATCATGTTTTCCACATGTTTTCCACCATTTGGGCTTTGAATGGTGCTTTTTAATGATATCGTCTCTTTGCGCCTTTTTCTTCTGCAATGGTATAATGGTACATGACTGGAGAATTAGCCACACCGTCTTCAATAATTCTTTTGCCAATATTCTGGAAATCTGGTTCTGAATAATAATCTTTAGTAGTTCCCTATTCCAACAACACTAAATCCTTACCCTTAAATGTGATTAATGTATTTAAAATGGCAACCAGTTTCTTACGCAATCAAATAAAATATGTTGGTCATTACTTTTAAAGCACTTCATTGCCTGGCCCCAGACTGTCTCTCTGAATTACTGTCTGATGTCATCAGGCAGGGACCCGTTGGCTGTTTCCATGTCAAGATATAAGATTAAAGAGACCAAGCTTTTGCTGTTACGCTTAACAACCTACCTGAACCCAGTCTTGCAAAATCAGTATCTTTTTGCAATTGCAATAGCTAAAAAGTATTTATATCAAAAGGCTTTTGTAACTTTATTCAATTTAGGTAAATGTGTCTGCATGTCTGTATGCAGGTTGGTTTATGTATGCATGAAATACATATGTCACATGTATGTTTCTCTATTTTGTCTTTTTCCCTTGCATATCACTTGTAATCTGAGGTTTTGATAAGTGCTACTTTCATGAACTTTGTTTATATTATTATCCAAGACATACAGACCGAAGGGCAAATAAAAACCATCCAGCAGGTTTTAAGGTGTTCACAGTTTCATCTGACACTTCCCCTGACACCATGTCTGCATTGCAGGGCAACTCGCTGCTCTTCCTGCCTAATGTTCTGAAGGTGTATCTGGAGAACGGGCAGACTAAGGCCTTTAAATTTGACTCCAGCACCACAGTCAAGGTACAGTACTATGCAATGCTACAGTCTACCATATTGATATCCATTCCTATTAATTATTATTCATACTGGATACTTGACAGAGATTCATGATGTGCTTATGCAATGGAAGTATCTCTGTGATTCTTAATTAAGTCCAAAATTGATGGACTTAAAAACTGATGCCAATGTTGATGCTCATGCTGTGATGTAGGGTCAAGTCTGCAGTAGGCTTCATATCTAAATCTAACTTTATAACTGAGATGATATTGGATTGCATTTATAGTCTGATTTAAATGCTCAAACTATTGATGTGATGTACTCACTCGGTCAGTTTAACTAGCATCAGATATATTGTACATCCGTTTCCCAGATTTTCCAACTACTCAGGCTTCCCCTTGCTTCAGTGAGACCTACATGCCTCAGCAATTATGTTTCCAAATGTCATCAAATATTTTCTCTCAAGATGTAATGCTCTTTGTGCATCAGGACATTGTGATGACACTGAAGGAAAAGCTTTCTCTGAGCCGTATTGAACACTTCTCCCTGGTGCTGGAGAAGCAGCACAGCATTTCCGTACTACTGCTGCTACATGAGGAGGAGCGGATACAGCAGGTACACACACACATACACACACACACACACACACACACACACACACACACACACACACACACACACACACACACACACACCAACCTGTTTCACATGTCTCCTCAAATGTACATCTACACTACAGCTCCATTTGCAGTTGGGTTTAATCAGCGACAGTATGAAAGCATTAACCTGCATTCAAAGAATTAAAGAGAGGTCTGTCTGTCTGTTTTCAGGTGGTCCAGAAGAGAGAGGCCCATGTCTACAGATGTCTGTTCCGTGTTTGTTTCATGCCCAAACCCCTCCAGACGCTGCTCCAGCAGGATCCCAATGCCTTTGAGTACCTCTACCTGCAGGTAGATCGATGAACTTCTGAGCTTCCGATACAGTAACCCCCTGACTGCGGCAGTTTAATCATTATATTGGATACCTAATTTGTAGGTTTTTCATTATACTCTTAAAGTGCCCATATTATGAAAAAAAAAATTGGGGGTGTTATTTTGTGTCTTTGGTGCTTCCACACACATACAAACTTGGTGAAAAACAATTTTCAAAATCTTTCTACGTCACTAGCCTAGATGAGGTGGCTAACTGTGGCATGCTAGCGCTAGCATCGAGCGCGTTTTCAATGGCAAAACACTGTTACAACACACACTAGTTGACCATAATCTCTAAAAGAACTACTTCCATGTCCCTGTTCTGCAGGTATTCCACAAGTGGCCCTTGTCTAGAAGAGGTCTCCCAGCTAATCCTGACTTGGGCTGACTAAAGTTGGAGAAAGAGTTATCTAGCTGATGTTATTACCTAGCTACTGCGCATGTGTGACTCCCAACAAAGATAGTATAGAAGTGAGATGTCTCACTCTGTAGCTAAAACAGAGACCTAAACACACAGGGTGAAAACAGGATCTGCAGCAATGTGCAGTACAACAAAAATGTGGTGGTTTTTGAAAATGAAACCATGTAAACCTATTCTGGTACAACCTCAAAATACAATTATAAACCTGAAAAGGACCATAATATGGGCGCTTTAACTTAACCTAAAGCAAAGTTTTACAACGCCTCCAAAAAGTCCAGTTATTGCTGCCGTTGACACATTTCACCGTGATGTATATCGGCAGACCGAAAGGTCAGCTTGTTTTTAAATATGCAGTTTTTTATTCATTCAAATCCCAGCACAGTTTTATTCCTGCCCTGTTTATACAGAAAATCCTGTTACTATTTTTATACTATTATTTTAATATTTTATATATATATATATATATATATATATTATGATACTACTATTTTATTATTTTAAACTACCTCCTGTTGTTAAAGTAAATGCCACAAATGAGACATACCACTAGTTAACAAACCATTGTTGGTCCTGAAATGTCTACATAACATTAAATTGTTTCTGATTTGGTTCTGTTTTTTGTTTTTTTAATTCTTTTGTATGTCAATTTTACCATCTGTACTGTGTTGTATGGTTTGTGTGTATTAGGGGGTGAATGATGTGCTGCAGGAGCGCTTTGCAATCGAAATGAGGTGTAACACCGCCCTGCGACTTGCTGCACTGCACATCCAGGAGAGATTGGTGAGCTGTGGACAGTCACCAAAGACCAACTTGAAGATGATCACGTGAGACACACACACATTTTTCATCCAATAAATTAAACTATGATTAACACTGGATTTTATGCCTAGTAAAGATCACAAAGCAAAGGGGGGTTCCATGCTGGTCCTACCTTGCATTTCACGATTTGAAATTCAAAGGAGATGCTAATCCAGTCACATTTACTCTAAATTCCCACATCTTGTATACAGTGTTAACTCTCTAACAGTCTTGTAAACACAAACAGCCCCCCTCAGCCTTTGTTTCTGTGTTTGCTCTAGGAAGACGTGGGGCATAGAGAACTTTGTGTCATCCACCTTGTTGAGGAACATGCGAGAGAAAGATCTGAGGAAGGCCATCACTTACCACATGAAGAAGAGCCAATCCCAGAACGATCCAAAGCAGAAGGGTTTGTCAGTTGATCAGACACGGTTAAACTACCTGGAGGAGCTGAGTGAACTCAAGTCATTTGGAGGGAAATCCTTCAGTGCCACCATGATGGTAGGATTTCTTGCAGTTTACTATGGCTGTGTCCCAGTTCAGAGATGGGGACTCGAGTTTGAGACTCCGACTCGAGTCACACTTAAGTCACACACACAGTTCTTTAGACTTGACTGTGACTCGTCCTAAAAAGAATTCTGACTCCACTTGGACTCGAGATGTGAGACTCTTGTAACTTACCTACGTAACAGGTAATACATGACGTATATCTGCTGCGCGCAACTAAACGTAAAAGAGACAATACACATGTTGACCGCACCGGCAGCTCCTGTGCCATTCATCAGAAGCTTAGGTTTAAAACTTCAGACAACAAGGCCCACACGCAAGAAGCGCTGAAGCAAAATATGTGGCATAAAGATAAAAGGTTTCTGGCTCAAACACATCTAGTTTTATCAGGTACCTGAAGACACACCCTGATATGTTGGCAAACATGTTTAGCTCAGCATTGGCCATCTAATGTTAGCTTGCTTCTTGCTTTAGCTACAAAATAGGAGAGTTAACGCTGACTGTCATTCGCTAGATATTATGAAAAGATGAGCATTTGTTTGCCAAACGTGTGGTAGTAGATTTATGTAATTATTTTTGTCCCGCTGGCTGCAATGCTTTCAATTTTTATATAGCTATGCAGTGTTCTGGCTGCCTGGATGAAATGCAGCAGTTGATAGAACACTCAATCTAACCACGAGAGACTTGAGACTTGACTCGGACTCTACCTCGGCACGTCCTTCAACCACTAAGCCCCAATCAGGCGGTCTCCGAAATGAGACAGTCTGGTCTACCGAGCATTTCCTGTTTGCTACGTTCTTTTATTTCTTAACTAATTTTTCTAGTTGAGAGAAGAGCCTGTCCATTTTCTAATCTTCCTCCTTCTGCTACCTAATGTCTGCCTTTATAAGCTCAAGCAGCTTATCGTCTCTCTCGTTCTTTCTTTGGCCCCAGACGGCTTTTCTCCTCTTCCTCCTCCTGCTGACCCTCTGCTGTACTTGGCCCTATTCTGTCCACCCGGGATGAAGGCAATTAGGACAGGGGGTCAGTAGGAATGGCACAGCCAAGTTGCAGCAGTGCCTTCCACACCGTCTTTGACCCCTAACACAGATAGTCCTAAGACAAACATGGCAGTTAACAACAATAAACAGAACAACACCTATCGCCATTTCTAGCCACTGGGGGACCATAGTCAGGCTGGGGGAACTAATATTACGGTTAAAAAACCCTAACTTAACCTAACCCTACTTAATATGCATCCCAACTGTAATATACTACTGACTTACTGTTTACTTCTACTTCAGATAAAACATTGTACTACTGCACTGCCAAGGCAAAAGACATGATATTTTTGGGACATTGAAGACATGAGCCAGTTTTGTTGGGTTGTCTTTACAGTAACTTCTAAAAGCCCAGGAGAAACCAAAGCAAAACACCATATCACCCCGTGACTGCTCTTTGACTTTGTTTTGAAATGCTAAATAATTGTAAATCATCAGACATACAGGCCATGATCACTACATTTTGTAGACATGTTGCTTTAATGATTTTGTAAATGGTGATCAGCAACCAAATATTGATCATTTGGAACTTACTGCCTTTTGCCATGAACTTTCACTTTTTGCAGACAATACAAAGGCAGAGTACATTAACTTCAAAATAGAAGTCAAATGTCAAGTTTGAGCTTAAGATTTTTTTTATGTAGATACATTGTATCCACTTGCCAGATTTCCAGTGTCCTGCCTATAATTAATTTGGCTGGACAAGTACAAAATTTGAAAATCATTTTTCTCAATTCCTCACTCTGGCGCTTAAGGTCTTTTGCCTTTGTAGGGCAGTATAATTACCTGACATTACCTGAGAAATGTTAGTGATTACGTTGCAGGTTTCGATTTTACTCCCAAAATATCACATTCAAAATATAATTCATTATTTTCATTAACCTATCCAGCATTACACTTGAACAGAGAGTAAATGTAACTTTCTGATTTGAGACACAGCTTCTATGTATATTTATGTTTTGTTGAGATGCAGTTCATTGTCATTATCTACAAATTCTCCTCTGTCTTTTTGTTCGACGATGCCCATTCAGCTTCAGGACAGGGAGTCAATGGTGACCCTGTTGGTGGGGGCGCGGTACGGGGTGAGTCAGGTGGTCAACCACAAACTGGGCATCCTGTCCCCCCTCACAGAGTTCACCAGCATCACGCGCATCGAGCTGCTGCCTGAATCCGACAAGGTCAGCCTGGTGAAAATCTACCTGCAGGACATCAAGGTAAGAACAGGAATATACCCACACACCCAACACACAGGAGGGAGACAAAGCACTGCTTGGGCTACTGGGTACTGAATTCAATACTTTTATTTTAGACCCTTTCAAGCCCATTCGAGTTAGTGTTTGCAAACTTGTCTGTTAGTTACAGAGGACAAAAAATTACAGGTTCAAAGGGCTTGAAACAGGTTTAATATATTGTGTCGCTGTCGCCAATGGTATGCACCTGTAACCCAGTCAAGGAAAGGGCTAACAGAAATATTGTTTTGGCCATTTGGTGGTTGTGCCAGAAAGGCCCTAAAGGTGTGATCCCAGAAACGCTCCTGCTTTTTAGGCACCAACCGAGTGGCCTCCTTAGTTTGGAGTATCAAAAAGTGTCATGTCATTCAATACCCAACATACCTAAGGAGCAACTCTCATCACCATCAGTGAGCCAAAAGGCATGCAGCATGCGTCTACCAAGATCTGAAAATGCGTGTGATTGGCTGCTTAGAGTTACATGTCGTAGAGGCACGCAGGAAAAACTCTGCGTTACACAAAGACGGCTCACATAGTAAGAGCTGAAAAATAAAGGTTTGTGTTGTTATGTTGTAATTTCTTTTTGTTAAAATAGATTTTATAAAACTGGTCAAAGTACCGGTATCTAAAATGTTCAAATGATACCAAGCCCTAACTACTGTAAACCTCATCAAAAAGCACTTTTACTTTGAAGTCTGTATATCAGCATTATAAGCACTGCTTTTTAAAGATAGGTTATATTAGGGTTGCGTGCCAATTAGTATTATTTGTTCACCTTCTGTTGGTGCTGTTAGATGCAGCGGCAGTTTGCTCACAGAAGATTCAGCCTCTTTGGAAGTCTGAAGCTTAACGAATCAGCCTGCCTCTTTTATAGCTTAAGAATACTATGAATTAGCATTCAGCTTAACATGTAGCTGTGTTTTTAGTTGTGATGTATTACTTTAAAATGTTTTTTTTACTGAGCTGTGTGCATTGTTTTGTCTACCCTTTCCTGTAAACAATGTGCAGACTTCAGCATGAAAAGAAGAAGAACTGCGTTTTCATCAATAGTATGAGCCTTTTGGATACGACAGGATTACTATATGCTTAGTGTTTTTTTTCCACTGCTTATATTGTCTTTCCGTTCCCTCGCTTTCCTTGTTTTCCTTTCTCATGCAAAGCCCATCACGTTGCTATTGGAGTCAGCCGCTGCCAAAGATATGTCCTGCCTAATAGCAGGGTACTGTCGAGTGTTTGTTGACCCCAGCCTCAACGTCTTTCCCTGGATACACGATTCCAAGAAGCACAGAGTGTCGGCTGAGGAGGGTACACATTTCCAGTAATGTACAGCCATAAAAAGGATGCATACATCCATACAGTAAAGTCACACACCAGGATGGTCTAAATAATCAATAACTTGTCTTGTTTCCATGTTGGTGTGTGTTCACAGGTTACGTGTCACGGCGTGGCAGCGACTCAGACACCTCCTCCGACTTGGAAGCGCTGGTCACCCAGGTGTCTCATGACGAGAGGCCATGTCCTCGCGTCAGGTCCTCGTCAGACCCAGATGGAAGAAAAAAAAAAGACAGGAATCGAAGGAGAAGCAAAGATGGCAGAGAAAAGGGAGATAAACCGTGGGAAGATAAAAAGCAGAAGGAAGAAAAGGATGCCGACAACGCAAAGGAGAAGTCTCCCCTAGATAAAAACAGAGAGAATAAGAAAGAAGATCCAGAGCACGAGGAGGAGACGGAGAGAGCGCATGATTGTCAACCAACACAGGCTCAAGTAACGGACAACAATCCTGGGGAACAGAGGGAAAACCTGGGACGAGAAGGTGAAAAAGAGGTGCGCGCAGCAGAGGAGCAGCCATCTGTGTCACTGTCAGAAGCATCAGATTCTTGGAATACTGACTCTCGTGTCGTCACCAGCCCCTCCAGCGACTCCCTCGATGCTTTGGAGGAAGATGACTTGATTTCATGTTCTTCTTCCTCCTTCCACCCCAAGGCTCCCTCACACACTCATGCCCACGGCCACCCTCCCCTACAGATTCATCCACACTACTCTCACAGGCACGTTCAGTCCCAGTTCCTCGCCCCTCCACCAGCCCACACCCATCCCCTCATACACCTCACAACTCACGACAGCGGTAGCGGCGGCTGCAGGAGGTCAGGCGATGGCGCCGACCCCCAACTCTTCGTACCTGACCCCTCCTCTCCAAGCCTTCGCCATGTCCAAAAGGGCTCAGGAAACCCCTGCTCCGATGACAGCTCCCTGTGTTTCGCTGAGCTCTCCCGCCTCGTGGACTTCCTGCCGAGCCCTCCAGAGGCCAGCGAGGATGATGAAGAAGAGGAGTTGAGGAGGCGGAGGTGGAGGAGGAGGAAGATGTTGAAAGAGACGGGCGAGTCGCTGAGCAGAGCAGATGAAAGAGGAAGCTCAAGCAGATGTTCTCAAAGTCTTGGAGAACATCTGCTATCCCCTTCTCCGTCCTCCTCCTCCCACTTGGAGTTTGTGTTTAACTTCGACCAAAGCGACGCTCGCTGCTACTACAAACTCTGCTCCAACATCACCCCCGACAGTGCTCGCAGCCTTCCCCACACCCTGCATCGTAATGAGGAAGAAGATGGGGAGAAGGTGGAGGAGGATAGTGGTAAGGCGGTTGACTTGGAGTCTATTCCCATCCTTCAGCCACCGCCCGGCTTCGGAGACAGCAGCTCTGATGAAGAGTTCTTTGACGCCAGAGATCGTTTCACCTCACCTGAAGACCCAAGCTCAGGGGCCATGCCAAGAGGTGATGTGGTTATTATTTCATCGCAATTATCATTTTGAAGCCCTGTGGAGTCATGAAAACACATTTGCTGCCATCTAGTGGTTGAATGTTTTACTCCACAAAAGGGGCATAACCAGCATTATACAGCAATGTAACATGGTTGCCAAGAAAGTACTAGATCACACTACTGACCACACCTACTGAACCAGAGTCCTGGATGTGGTCAACTAATTATATAGATTCAGACTATAGAGCCTTTAGAGCGAAGTGAAACCATGCTTTCCCACCAGAAAATACATCATTTCATCCATTACACTTAACATAGCTCTCAAAAGATAATTAGTCCAGTGGACGTGGTGGAAAGTAATTAAGTACACTGACTCAAGCACTGTGCTCTGATACAGTTTTAAAATACTTTAGTATTTCTAATTTGTGGGTTACTTTATACTTCTACTCCAATAAGATATATATATATATCCACGGTGATCAAACAATCCAAAACCAAAGAACAGTAGACACGTAGTGGACGCAGCCACCTATTTCTTCAATTTCTTTTTCCAGAATTTTCTCAGTTTTTTTTTAATTTTCACACATTAAAAAAGTACAGCAACATTTCAATTATACCCATCAAACATGGTTTTAAAAGGGAATGGGGACACAATAAAGTTAGTGGTTCTTTAACCAAAACAAAACACTATGATGAAATTGGTTGTTGGAGTCTATGCTGAATTGATAATGCACCAAACCTACGTACAAATCTTGTTTAATTTACTCGATAGAGACCTGATACTTCATGACAATGACATGTTTTATAAAAGATTGTATAACCATTTGTAATAGTCGAGTAAATCAAACTGTAGTCCCCCTTTGCCAGACCCTCCTCCAAAACGCATACAAGGAGGGTCTGGCTATTTCACATACTGTAGTATTGGGGGATGGAAGGAAAATATGTTCTGGTTTAATGGCATTTCTTTCAACCAATCAACACCAATCACAATTGTCATGGGCGGCACTAAGCCTCGCACAGAGCCGCTGCAAAATAGTCGTGCAAGAGAAAACTCAGATTGGACAGATAGTCTAGCTAGCTGGATTTACCCTGCAGAGATCAGAGGAGCAGTAAATTATAGTCCTCATAAATCCACTGAATTTAAAATTCCAACACAAAGAAAGCAGAAGGAAACGGAAAATACATGCATCTGGCGGATTTTCCTGCAGCACCGCAGCAATACCGGAAGTTGAATGCAAAGGATATAGACTTATCTAACTAAAGCTATAAAAGTGAGGGAGAAAAAAATAAGACTTGAATGTCTCCCCCATCCCCAGTGAAAAACGACACCCATACCCAAAGATAGTGACGTTCAACTCCCTAATATATGGATAAATTAGTTCACAAAATCACAATCAGACAAATCTAAGGGAAAATAAAGTGTTGTTGTTGCAGGAGGTTAATGTGTTAGACTTCGACTTCGACTTCTCTTTATTGATCCTTTGGGATGACTCAGCCGAAATGAAAGTTCCAGCAGCAGTTTTAGCAAGAAAAAAGAAATAAAAAATAGATAAGACAGTATAAAGACAAAATACCAATAAAAAAAAATAACAACAATAAGAACATTCGTCAAATAAACAAAGAAAAGACATAAATTATAAAAGTGTCAGTGGTAGTCCAGTGTTAAAATATTATAAAGTGACCAGGTGTGAATTTAAGTCCAGGTGTGTATGTATGTAGATGTATGTATGTGTGGATGTATGTATGTGTATGTATGTGTATGTATGTATGTATGTATTGTCCTCTCTGCCCTATTTCCTCCCCCTTAGTGAGGAGTGTATAGTCTGATGGCATGAGGGACGAGGAGTCCGAGTCTGTTGGTCCGGCACTTGGGAAGGAGCAGCCTTCCACTGAAACGGCTCTGGGTGCTGATGACGGTGTGCAGGGGGTGGCTGGCATTGTCAGTAATGTCCAGCAGTTTGTCCAATGTCCTCCTCTCTGCCACCGTCACCAGTGAGCAGCTTCATGCCGACAACCGAGCCGGCCCGCCTGATCAGTTTATCCAGCTGTGGGTGTCTTTGATATGCTGCCCCCCCCAGCACCACACAGTGTAGAGAGGACACTGGGGACCACGACTGGTAAAACATCCACAGCATTTGCTGCAGATGTTAAAGGAGCGCAGCCTCCTCAGGAAGTACAGCCGGCTCTGTGTTTCCTGTATAGGTGGTGCTGTGTGTTGTCCAGTCCAGTTTGTTGTCCAGCCACAGCCCGAGGTATTTGTATGATTGACCGCCTCCACCAACCCTTAACGGACCGGTTGCAGTCTTGGTCTGGACCCCAAAGTCAACGACCAGCTCCTTCGTCTTAGAGGTGTTGAGCTGTAGGCAGTTAGTGCGACACTAGAGAGCAAAGTCCCCCACCAGACTCCGATACTCCTCTCCCGGTCGCCCCTGATACACCCACGATGGCTGTGTCATCTGCATACTTTGTAGTGACACAGCTCTGAGTTGTAACAGAAGTGAGGTGTACAGGGTGAAGAGAAGAGGAGCCAGCACTGTGCCCTGGGGGGCTCCAGTGCTGCTGACCACAGTGTCAGACATGAGTCCTTTAGCCTGACATACTGGGGCCTGTCGGTGAGGTAGTCTCTGATCCAGTCCATTGGGGGTGGCAGTAGCTCAGTCCATAGGGGTTGGGTTGGGAACGGAGGGGCTAACTGGTTCAAGTTCCCGTTTGGACCAAAAAGTAGGGAGTGTGGATTGGTGGCTGGAGAGATGCCAGTTCACCTCCTGGGCACCGCCAGGTGCTGTGAGCAGGCACCGTACCCCCACCCGCTCAGGGCGCTGGTTCAGCTGGCAGCCCACTCACTCTGACATCTTCCCATTAGTGCATGTATAGATCCTGAGATGTGTGTGTGTGTAGTTCAGGACTGTGTGGTTACTAACAAAGTGTGGACCCAGAGTGGGAATTGTAATTTCCCCATTGGGGATTAATAAACAGATTAAAATAAAAATAAATTAAATTAGATAGGGGTCCAATCCCATCCTGATCAAGTGTGGAGTATAGGGGGCCGGATGGTATTAAAGGCACTGGAGAAGTCCAAGAGAGGACCCTCACTGTGCCATTCCCCTTATCCAGATGGGAGTGGACGCGTGTAGCAGGTAGAGGATGGCGTCCTCCACACAACACTGGGGTACGCAAACTGTAGGCGGTCCTGGGGTGCTGTACCTGAGGTCTGAGGAGGCTGAGGAAAAGCCGCCTCAACGTCTTCATCAGGTGTGAAGTGGGTGCCACGGTCGGAAGTCATTCAGCTCGCTGGGCCTGTTCTTCTTGGGAACTGGAACGATGCAGGATGTCTTCCAAATGGTGGGCACTCTCCCTAGCTGCAGGCTAAGGTTGAAGATCCGTTGGAGTGGCTCCCCCAGTTGTGCTGCGCAGGTCTTCAGCAGTCTCGGACACACTTTATCCGGGCCTGCTGCTTTCCTGGGCCGGACTTTCCTCAGCTGTCCTTAGACCTGGTCTGTGGTGATGTGGTGTTGGGGGGGAGGTGTGCAGAAGGGGGTATTGCGGTGTTGGGGGGGAGGTGTGTAGACTGGGATGTGGTGGTGTCAGGGGGAGGTGTGTGGAGGGAAGGGAACATTGCTGCGGTGGGGGTGGGGGGGGCAAGGGCTGGTTAAACCTGTTGAATAAGTTATTCTTCTCCTTGGCCCTCTCCATTGTCCCCCCTGTAGTTCTGGTCTGTTGAGTTCATTTCAATTTTTCTGTCTTGCAGATATTCGCACAGAGATGAAACTGGACTTCCTCAGCACACTCAGCCTCAGTGACATCAGAGTCTCGGTGACAGACACAGACAGAGATGGAATAGTGGAAGAAGACAGAAAAGAAGGAGACGAGGAAGGAGGAGGCAGAGAAACATTGTTTCAGCTCAGGAAAAGATCCCGTAAGCGCCGTTCCTTCGTAGAAACGGATTACACTTCTAGGGTGTCATATCCAGAGCCAGATCCAGACAAGCAGGACCTGGTCTTGAGCAGGCGTCACAAGAACCTTTTAGCAGAAGCCAATGATTCACAAATACTGAGTTTAGATCCTGAACATTCTAAGCAAACCCAGAATCCCAGTCCTACTGTCTCCTCTTTGACTCACTCTGAAGGGGAGCCGGCTCAGCTCGAGTCAAAGCCAATCCTGTCCAAACCCTGCTTGCATGGACCTGGCTCTCCCCGTGGTTTGGGGTCTCAAGAGCAGACTAGAAACCCACCAGCCCCCTCCAGGACCAGGAAACAAGAAATGGAGATGGAACCCGATGCAATGGAATCCAAATCTGTCACAGATGTGGTGAAGGCAGCGTCTCCTACCATCACTGTTGTCCGCTGCCGGGTGGATCCAGATGGGAAGGAGAGTGCTGACCGGAGGGGTGACGGAAAGGAGGAAGGGGGGGAACAGAGGGAGATGAGTGAGGCAAAAGAGGAGAGAGAGGAGGAGGAGACACCCAGTGTGTCAGGGAATGGGCCATTCACTAATCATATGTTTTTACCAGAAAGCAGTGCGGAGAAAGGTAAAGGGGGGAAAGAGAAGAAAGAAGTTGTGAGCGAGTACTCACCCAGTTCAGGCAGACCCCTCATAGGTGCAGAGAGGCAGCCGGAGGCCCACACACCGCCTACATGTTTGATAGATGTGACTAAAAAGAGTAGTAATGGCCTTTTGGGAGTGCATCTGATTGCCCTAGAGCAAAACTCATACGTAGAGGAACTTAAGCTTGAAGGTGTGTGTGAAAGGTCAAACCCTCCATCATACTCACCACCCCCACCTCCACCCTCATCCCCTCTACCTCCAATACCAGTTCTTCAAAAATCCCAAAGTGACTGTTTTTTGACGGAAGAAGGGTGCAGCGAAAACACGGGAACCTCAACCAAAATGTCTCATTCTGAGGAGAGGCCCATTGGAAAGCAAAGTCACACTAAAAAAGCACAATTATATTTAGATATCACCACCAGTGTTAATGAGGACGCCATTTGTGTTTCTAGCTCTGCTATGACTACTAGTGATGAAGTTACTGACAGCAGCAATTCTGACAATGTTTTTGATGACGATGAGGTGACTAATTCCTTAAATTCTAGTTCAAATTACAAGAAAGATGACTGCGCTATAGCTACAAAGCATAGCATCAGTGCAAATTCGGCTATACCAAGTAAAGGCGAGTCTCAAATAACTATTAAGTCTCTTACCGACACTGAGGCTCATACAAGGATTCATTTGGTAAATTCTGATTACACTCGAGCTATAAACTCTATCACTGCAAAGCTTGGAGCTGCAACTAAAGCCACATCTCCTACATTTGATTCAGGTACCAGATTGCAAAGTAAGGTTACACGTGATAGTGCTTCATGTTTGAAAGAAAATGTAGACAAACCCCGAAGTGATGAAGCCAAAGCTAGTTTAGCTAGTTCTAGCTTAGTGGAAGCTAAAACACCCACAGTCCACAATCTCTGCAAAGCGCCTCCGTCTCCCACTCGCTTCCTCTTCCAGACATGTTCCCCTAGCTTTATGGGTAGCTTATCTGCCTCCACACTCAGAGGGAAGATTCAAAATTTGCCACTATATTTATCGCGCTCCCAGGAAACCCTCAACCAAATTGTGGAGGGGAATGTACCTCAGAGTCCTCCTGAGGACAAAAGTAGGGATGACAGAGAGATCATCATTAAAGTTACAGACGTTGATAACGTCACACAAACAATAGACTTTGAAATGTACCCAACTGCAGAATCAGTGGAGTCAGACGATTCAGATACAACGGTCATAGGATCCGAGAGGGACGGGGAGAGTTTGGTTGAAAAGAACTTAGCAAAGAGTTTTCATTCTGTGTTAGAGGTGGAGGAAGCAAGCTCTCTATTGCCTGTCCAAACTGAGCCCAAACCCCAACACCAAAATCAACTTCTGTACACTGGGCCTGTCAAGAACACACCAGGACCAATAACGGAGCCTCCGGCCTCCATAGTGAACAGCCTTCAAAGAGACACTTCAGGCCTAAAGATGGACACTCCTGGCCCTGTAAAAGATGCTCCAGAATCAAAGATGATGGTCAGAAGTCCAGGTGAAGACATTCCAGGTTATAAAATGAACAATCCGTCACGTTCTGTCCCCCCTCCGATAGTGGTGACCACGCAGAATCTTAATGGACCAGGACTCCCTTTTCATAGTCAGTCACAACAAGTGAGTCGGACCAGTAGCGACAGACCTTTGATGGGTCTTTGTAGCCCTACAGGGCAGACTTCAAACTCATCAAAAACACTTTCCTCAGACTGCAGGGTGTTTACCATCTGTGAGGATCCATCCCAGACAAAGGGCCCAGCCGAGGTGGGGACTACCCCACCCTTAAAGTCTGAGTTTGGCTGCACTTCTGTGCTAGCGTCTGGATGTGAGTCAGTTGTGGAAGGGGTGCAGGTGCCGCTGGATGCTTGTGGTTGCCCACCGGTCTACACCAACTGCTTCAGCAGCGGGGACAGCTTTGACGAGGAGCTGACGGTCTACGAGTTCTCCTGCCGCACACAAAGCAGCGGTGTGACTCCTACTTCTGGAGCAGGTCTTCCTCTTGTGACCTCTCCACCCAGTCCCTCCTTTCTCTCCACCGACTCCCCCTCTTTCACCCGCTCCATCCTTTTCTCCTCTTCTACCTCTGAGCTCAGCCCTCTTCTCTCGCCATTATCTGACACCTCGGATCGTTTCCTGTCTCAAACGCACAAGGACACCATCAGTCGGCTGGGCCAGCAGCACTTCCCAGAACCTCCAACCGGTTTCCAAGTACTCCGCGTAGACGTGGACCAGCTCCTTTCCATTCTGGAAAGTAGTGGCGCTGACCGATCCTTGACAGGCCATGGAGGTCGCCACCCAAGGGACACCTGCCCTGCCCACTTTACTGAGAACAAGAGGGTGCTCCAGATAGAGGCACGGCGGCTGATGTCAGGCTGCCAGAAGGTGGTGGGGATTGAACAGAGCCCAGAGGCAATGCTTCACTCCTTGGCTGACAGTTTCCGGACCCTGGTGGAGTTGGCAGGTATATGCCTCTGGTTCTCCGGTTGCGAACGGTGTGATCGGAGAAACGCAGAGGCCGTTGCGGGCCTGGCAGACGTGGCTCGCTCATTCAGGGACTTCTGTCTGGCAGCAGAGCGAGCCAACAGCAAGCGCAGCTGCCAGGACCTGAGCACCAAGCTGCTAGCCAAACAGTGCACCGCGCTCACCGCCTCCGTCTTCTGCCTCACTCAGCTATTCCGCACCCTCACTGCACTATGAGTGCACCACCATTTTCAAAGTGTTTTGAAATAACATTCAAGCAACCTGTGATGTGTAACCTTAAATACATGAGGTCTCCAATGAGTCCACAGCTGCTGCAGGGGTGGGCAGAGTGCGACAGTCATGTTTAGTATGGGCAGTGTGAGGTGAAGTTACCTCAGAAACACAGTGGTATCATTGAGCTCTATAACAATTCAAATGATCTCAAAGCCTCTCAACATCCGATAGCCAGTTTGAGATGGTTGAGGTGCAAGTACTGTTTGTACTGTAGCCCATAAACCAAACCATCAGCCCACAGCCAGACTGTAGAGTGGTGCAAGCAGAAAAAACAAAACCTGCTTGTATTCCAGTATTGAGGAACTGATGTTCTTGAATGTATTTTATGTAATCTATTGTGTTTATTTATTCTTTTATTTAATTAATGGGTGACTACAGTGAGCAAACAAGGAATGTAAAGGCAAGGAAGGAAGATATTTGGAAATGTTTACAGGCATATCTTTAGATAGAGGAGTAGTGGGCCTTTTACACACATACACAAGCACACAAACTCTAATACACAGTGAATCAGTGTTTGATTCCGTTCATACACAGGCCTTTTGTATGACTGTCCATGTTAAGATAAGAAACGCTGCAGTTTACATTCTCCAGGCTGTCGGTGAGGGCTTCTTTGACTGTTACTGTTTACAAAACCAAAAACTAGAGTGAGAAATGATTTTATCCAATACCACAAATGAAATCCCACAAATCAAGCCTGAAGCTGTGTTTGCCATTTTATAAATCTAGTAGCGGAATGCTGATGTATGCGTATTATGTGACTTTATGAAACGACAGTTTGGATGAGATACAGTCCTTCTTACATTCAATGTGCTGTCATTTTGTACAGACATTTAGTATAATTTATGGAAATGTATTACATTTTGCCAGCTTTTCTTTCATTTATTTGTCAGCACTCTCTTTCTTCCCCTGCAGTTGAAACACTGAACCCTCCAGTGCATGGTGATGTGGCTGTCAACCTTCCAACCTTTTTTTTTTTCTCCATACATTTATTTATTTTTCTATTTAGTGCTTACATGTCCACTGAGAACAAGACACCATTCTATAGGAGACTTGGTGACACTTTCCAACAGATATTTATGGTACATAATTTTATGAGAATTTGAAGTATTTTAAGTTTCAAGCAATCTGCAAGCTTTTCAAGATCATGAAAAAAAACCTGCACAACTCTGAACTTTGTAGACAGTCAGGAAGCTCTTAGACTACAATGTCCCTTACACTAAGTGCATTATTATGACAGATTTCCCAATATGACCACATCTAGTGGTAAGACAGTGACTACATATGGGCACAGATAGCCCAAGCATTTCAGGATTGCAGTATGTGCGTACAACACTGGTTATTTCCATGTGCAATTTCAGCTTTTGACAACCACATTGAGTGGGAGGGTCTCAGAGAAGATCTGTCAAACCGAACCAATCATTGGTTGACAGCCTGTCATTTGAGTTCCTTGAACTTAACACATTTGTCACAAAATCATGTTCAACACCGATTTACGTAAAGCTTAATACTGTGGAAAAGCTGTCGTATTATAGCATTTTCACTTGGAATGTTTCTTAAAATTAAAGGGATTGACGCACACTGGAACTGCATGTTCACTGGAGAAATTGAAGTTATCAGAAAAAAATACCACCACTGCAGTGCTGGAAACACAATTTCAAACAGTGTTTCTATATATAAATATATATTTATAATGGCATTTGAAACACTTTATTTGTTTACTTGTTCTGTTCCTGTGGTTTCAACAGAATATATTTCCCTGTATTTTATTCCCTGTTTGCAACAATGAAGAATTGACTTACATTTACTATAACCAAGAGAAAATTGCCCTAAACAAATGATGGAAAACGTTTTTTTAATCATCTGTGCTCACGAAGCATGCTGAAAGAAGCCATAATATGCATTGTTGTTTCATCAGGGATTTTATCTGTGAATGACTGAATGTCTGCTCTTGCTTTGTAATGCTCATCTCCCACCATTAAAAACAATGTCAAGATCGTATTTGTAGAATTCCTTTAAAGCTCAGGCACGTGTACCTTATCTACCAAACTTTGGATTTCTCAGCACAGCCAGATAGTCTTGACTCCACAAAAGTGGGAAAAAGTGTGCAGTGTTTACATAGCCTACACTGTTACATGAGCAACGCTCATAAAATATATATATATATATATATATATTTTATTTCGGGACTGAAGAGACCCAGTGCTGTAATTTGAAGAGGTCTATCATTTATCTATCGAGTTTTTGTCAATGCAGATTTTGTTAAGTTTGCATGATGTGCAACGTTTATCTACTTTTAAGGACACAAATGCATAAGGTTTGATAAACTTTAATGTGGTGTTTTGCTTATTATTAAGATGTAGGCTACTTTGCTGAATGAAAGGTAGGCTAATATAGCCTAATAATAAAACGGTGAGAAGATCAGTCAAGACTCAGATCGCCGCACTCATATAGTATAGCATATAGGGCTGCAACTAATGATTATTTTCATAGTCGATTAATCTGTTGATTATTTTCTTATTTAATAAATGTAGTTGTTTGGTCTATAAAATGTCAGAAAGTTATGAAAAATGTGGAAGATGACGTCCTCAAATGTCTTGTTTTCTCCACAACTAAAAGATATTAAGTAACTGTCACAGAGGAGTGAAGAAACTAGAACATATTCACATTTAACGAGCTGGAATCAAAGAATCTTACTTTTTTTTTTTTTTAAATGACTCCTACCAACTAATCGATTATCAAAATGGTTGGCGATTAATTTAAAAGTTGACAACTAATTAATGAATTGATTAATCTTTGCAGCTCAAGGGGTCAAGGGGCAAAGTGTTTTAAGGGGAGTTGAGCTTACCGCAGGTTGTACCCTCACTCAGCCCTGTCTCCTCACTGTGGAAGCCGCGGCCGCCGACCCGACCCCCCCCCGTCACCGTCAGCTGGGATGAAGGCCCCGCTACTACCGAAAGACACGTCTAGCCTATGTGATATTTTGGATTTAAGTGTTTTTGGCCAGCCCAGTGTCAACTGGAGGAAGAAAAAAAAAACAATGGGCCGCCGATCTAGCCCTACGGTACCACTTTTATGGGCCGGACAAAAAAAAAGTCAAAATATATAAAGTGTCGGAGGTCGGCCCAAAAAGTAGCCTAGTGCTCACCGGAAAAGTGCCCGGTCTGCCAGGTGGCCAGTCCGCCCCTTGCCTCCAGATGAGCTCCCATATTTCAACCTTTCTTTGACGGTCTATGATTTCAATTCAGCTTTAACTTCACAGGTTTTAGGTTTATTAATGTATAGAAAGCTTTGTTTCTCTGCAGGTTGACGAAGGTGAAGTTTCTTCTTTCTCTCCGGGTCTTTGTGTTGTTCAGCCCCGGAGATGGATCAGTGGGGATTGATGACCAACCACCGGGAGACATGGGTTCAAACCCCTCCTCAGGTAACCCATACAGGAGTGTCGGTGATGAATGGACGTGGTTTTGTTTGTATAAGTCTATTTCTATTGATTTTCCAACATTGATTTCAACTTCCGAATTTCCAACACGTTGTATGCGATAGCCCCCTCCAAATGTCTGTGCCTGTCGCCCCCAAACTTTTGCAGACGCCATTTTTTGTTTTCAGTTATTTTGAAAGTGTAAATGATGGAAATAAAATCTAACCCATACAGGAGTGTCGGTGCTCATCTTCCACCATTAAAAACAATGTCAAGATCTTATTTGTAGAATTCCTTTAAAACTCAGGCACATGTACCTTATCTACCAAACTTTGGATTTCTCAGCACAGCCAGATAGTCTTGACTCCACAAAAGTGGGAAAAAGTGTGCAGTGTTTACATAGCCTACACTGTTACATGAGCAACGCTCATAAAATATATATATATATATATATATTTTATGAGCGTTGCTAAATGTCTGTGCCTGTCACCCCTAAACTTTTGCAGACGCCATTTTTTGTTTTCAGTTATTTTGAAAGGGTAAATGATGGAAATAAAATCTAACTTTTTGTTACATATTATACGAATGTCTAATCTGTCATTTGATGCCTTTTGGAGATTTTTCCATCTTTTCTTGGCTTCTTTATGCACATTAATACACATTTATATCTGGGGTGCCCATGGGGACTTGTACGCTGGTTCAAGTGCCCCTACGGACAGGATGGAAATGTGGAGTGGTGGCTGGAGAGATGATCCTAGCCCCCCCCCCTCTCACTCTGACATCTCTCCATTTGTGCATGAATAGGTATTGAGCATGTCTGTGTGTGTATTTCAGGCCTGTGTGTAGTGATTACTGATAAAACAGTGTGTAAATTGTAATGTCCCCACTGGGGATCAATAAACAATATAAATTAAATAAATTGAAGTGAGGTTTGTTTGATTGATTTGATTGATTTTTGAACCAATTGATTGATTTCTGACAGAATGCCCCCACTGCAATATTTCAAACTTATGGGATACATGTTCGGAGTTATGTTTTCTTTTCATTATGGACTATAATGTAATGATGAAAAAGAACAACTAATTATTTCCCTAATCACTCAAATATGGCCATCATCCAATCATACACGCACTCACTGGGGAGGAAAATAAACTACATCGTAGTAGAATTCCCTCCACAGGAAAGCTCTTTCTGGTGAGTATGCTCACGTCAAACACTGTTGGTCTGTATAATTTCTGCTTTTAAAAGTGATGAGTTGATGTAATGATGCCTTTAACTTCTGGTGTTAACTTAAAACTTTTAGCAAACTTGATATATCCAAGATTTTCTTTTTCCAAATAGACATCTTTACATATAAAATATTGTGCAAAGCACTCAGTTAAACAGAACATTACCAAGCAGTTTATTCTCCTGGTTTGAAGCTTCCATGACAACTTGTTTCAACTAGTTACAATACAAACACAATTTTGTTTGTGTGTGTGTGTGTATATATATATATATATATATATATATATATATATATATATATATATATATATGGCAATAGATTTTAGAAAAAGTCCTACTGTCAGCTCTCCTGTCTTAATCAGTGATTTAGGAATTGTCTTAGGCGACGAATGTGTCAGAGAAAGCCAACAAACGGTTGTATTTCTTCCGTAAGCTCCGGAATTTTAACACCGATGTGATTTCAGTGGATTGTGAAAGTGTGTGGGGGAAACCACAGGCACTACTCTGACCGACCTCTCCCATATATTAAAATCAAGAGATTTTAAGAAGGCAGAGTCAGTTTTAGCAGATCGCCCTCTGTTGCAGGCGGATGTAGGTACAGCTTCAGGACTAACAGTTAAAACAAACGGAGTTGTTGCTGCTGCGATATGTGCTCTCTATGATTAATCTTTATGGTATTGTTGCGGTCGTCGTTGTTGTTTTGTAATGATTGTCTGTGTCGGCTGCTGGCTGTTTCACAAATTGCCCCTTGGGGATTGAGCCCTATGTGTAAACTGGCCTCACAGCCTGTTTGCTGTCATTGCGTTCTATATAGGCTTGCCTTTGGATTTTTTATAGATAAAATGTTTTTTTGTCAATTGCAGGTGGTAATGCCACTGGTATTTCCATTGGCACTGGTTTGTCATCCACTTGTGATACCCTCATATCTCACCAGAGCTTCTCTCCCCTTAAAGGCAGCTCAACAATATGATTGTGTATCAACTTTGTTTTCTTGGCCTGTTCACACCTTTGCTTAGTAGTGTGATCGGTATTGGTTACTCTCCATATTTATCTACCTGTTTCTTGCAGACGTATGGGAGCGGTAACTTGAAGCGTGTGGGTGTGATTCTCCAGAGGGGGGGTGGGTTCTGATTCTGCTGCTGGCCTGTTTTCCCTGCCGGGCTATCCTCATCAACACTGAACCTCTCCTACTGGCAGCTAAACAGAGCCCAGAGGTGGCCAGGTCAGTTCAAATGATCGGAGTGGAGGATGGAGTCTGTGATTGCGTTGCTAACAGCTTGATCAAAAATGTAATATAAGTATATAAATCCTTATTTCTTGCTTACTGTACAGTTACCCAGGTTCACATTAATTCCTTCATTATTTACATAAAATATGAAGTCTCATTATACAGTTCTACATGTTATTTCATACATATTGTTTGTCTTTTATAATGTGGATTTTGAAGAAACTCAAATAAATCAAAATCATTTGTATATGAACTAACCAAATGGAGTTTTTGTTAATCCTGTGAATTAAATCAAATGATTTTATTCCACTACTGTTTAAAGCCTTTAAATTCTACATTGACACAAGGTAGTATTCTCCATGATTTGCAGCATTGCCCACAATGGCCTAACATAATAAGAAATATCTGAGGGGTAGAAAACAAATCTTGCATAGCCGGTGGATGACTTTTTGAGAGCTTTGCAAGTTAAAAATGTGAGTTTCTTGAATATGGTTTGGCATCAGGAACGCTTTTGGGTGATCTGGGCCAATTTTGAGTAACCAAGTGTTCTTGTGTTAAACGTTAAGAGTATTTTGGGCTGGAGGAATGGCTGTATACTGACCAAAAACCTCTCAAGAACGCGGTAAAAGATCTCAGTGTTCCCAGGTTGCTTTCATTGGCTTATCCTCCGGCTCTTCCTGTTTTTGGCTGAATCCTATTTCTCCATCTTACCCCTTACCCTTACCCCTACCCCTTGGCCCTTGAACCCAAGTGGTAAGTGGTAGGGGTTAAAACATACCCCTATGAAATGGGACACCACTTGGTTACATCACCATACAGAATTGATTACAAACTTCCAAGATGTCGTCTGCAAGTGTGTCTATGTCAGTTGCGTGGGTTTTGACAACAGTGTCATATGCCTTTATATATTTTACAGTTAATTATGTTCACTGTGGTGGTGCAGAGGCAGATGTTCTTATCTGTGTAGTACTTAGGTACATTGATGTTCAGAAAAACATTTTGTTAACGAAAATCTGTCTTTATTGCCCAATAAATTAAACATAACAGGCAAAAACATTACATAAAATATATTATAGTACAGAAGCATTATCAACTATTAGAACCATAACTAACATGTCACACACATAAAAAGGCACTCAAAGGTATAAAACTAAAAAAGACACACAAGACCACAAACAAACAAATAAACAAACCACAGCTAGTCTGATATTCCAGACCAGTCTGATGCCGGTTGGCCAGTAACCCCCCCCTCACATTTCTTCAGTGTCCAACAACAATGTACAAGTACATAAACGGGAATTAATTACAAATGAATACAACAATACAGTACCAATGCAATAATGAATGGGTACAACATGAACACAGGATTTAAGAAA
>NC_045734.1:3126325-3126497 GCF_008692095.1 Etheostoma spectabile | reverse complement strand
CTGCTCGTTTTCAGCCCGAAAGTGGATCAGCTGCTGTGTCCTCCTGCGTCCTTGTGTGATACAGGACAGTATACGTAAAGCATGTATCAATGTCTCCAAAGCAAGTAGTGTTGTACACTGATATCAAACAAAATTCTCTGCCAATGGTTAAAACTGTAGACATGCATGGAGT
>NC_045734.1:3125474-3126315 GCF_008692095.1 Etheostoma spectabile | reverse complement strand
CAGAGAAATGCGGGACTGTTGTGCAAATCATCAATGTAACGTAACGTTAGCAGTTGGCGATTAGCGTTAGCATGGCAAGCTAGCACTTTTTTTAAAGTTTCAATTAAGAAAATGATTGCAAGTATATATGTGCAGGACTGTATAAAGCACAAAACAAGACTGTCGTAATTTTAAAATTAACTATTTACTCTCTCTGCTCAATGCGGCAGCCATTGTTGCTTGTTGCGCAATGTATATATAAACCCTCGGTTTTAAGTAAGCTTGCGTCCTCACTCAGTTACAAAGGCCATATACCCCTTTGTCACACCTTTGTCTACCCCTAGCCCTAGGTCAAAATCAGTATTGGGACAGCCCTTAGTCTCGCGTGAACACGCAAAGCCTATGGGACAGGGTAAGGGGTAGGGTAAGGTGACCAGATTTCTCAGACAAAATCCGGGGACATTTTCAGCTCAGAAGCGTATTTACTTCCAAAACAAGTAATGTTTTTATTTTTGTAAAACTTAAAACGGGGACACTAGACCTAGAGCTGTTCTATTAGGGGAGCCCCCCCCCCCCAGGTATGATCCTAGACCCACCCCTGTGCTACTTCCTACTCCACTCCACTACACCTCAAGATAGAAAGTCCTAATATTTCAAGATAAAAAATTCATCCTTATACTTCAAGATAAAAAGTCTAATATTTCAAGATAAAAAAGGTCCTAATATTTCAAGATAGAAAGTCTTAATATTTCAAGATAGAAAGTCTCAATATTTCATGATGTTGTAATGTTTACTGAACTACTGACAGCTTTTGCTTTAATGCTCAAGGCTTGTTTCTGCAACAGCTCCTTGAGAATCAGAT
>NC_045734.1:3121906-3125464 GCF_008692095.1 Etheostoma spectabile | reverse complement strand
CTACTGAGGACATATTTTCCTTTGACAGTGATGCAGTATTAATCGCTGCAGTGTAAGTTAATAGGATAATTGTCCAGCTTGTATTTACGTTCATAAAAGTGATGTTTAGCTGCTAACAGACTCAGATTAATATCTAAGTGTCTGACAACATTATGGGAAGGATTTCTAAGGAGGTTGACCTTTCTGTTAAAGATTAAGATCATTTTTAAAACATAAAAGTCCGCGAAATTGCGTTCGCTAAACGCACCAGACTCCATGTAAATAATCAGTGATTTTAGCATCTTAAAACACGGCTTCTAAAACCTCTCTGAGCACCGCTGGCTCTGGCTGTCTAGAGCCTGCGTGTGTTGGGTGTGCCACTATCGGCTACGTTTTGTCAGTTTTTTCTTTCTTTCATTCCAATTTCGGGTCTTTCAGTCACAGTGAAAACCGGGGACATATACGGGGACAGATCCAGCCGGGGACAGGTAGCCAAAATCGGGGACTGTCCCCGGAAACCGGGGACGTCTGGTCACCCTAGGGTAGGGGTAAGATAGAGAAATGAGATTCCGCCTTTAGTCTCCCTCTTAATTTGCACATAGATCCAAAGTTACTGAGGTGAGACTGGATGACAGGTTGGAGTTGCTAAATTTAGATTATGTCTTTAAAAAGCAAATGTTGGCAACATTGTGAAGTATTTTTTGGCTTGGGTAGTGTTCCTCTGGTCTTTCCAGAACCCAACCCAATAACCACAGGCTGATTCAATTGATTGTGTTGCCCATCTGAGCAGATGCTCTTTAAAAAGCACCCGGCTCTTTAATGTTGTGTGTGTGCCACTGTTTTATCTCTCTAGTCTTCTATCTATCTTGTCACTCTTAATTGCTTCTCAGGCGCCTGAGTTCCTGGGTTGCAGGACAGAGATTGGCCTACTGGGGGGAAACTCTATTGAACCGTCAGTATGGCACATGATATACAGTAGTCAGAAGGGAATGTAAAATGAAGTAGCCGTGGTTTTTATGAGGGGGAGGCGGGTTGACCCCTTTGCTTCACTAGTTGTCAAAAAAGCAAAAGTAAAGTGACTTGTGATATATGCTGTATACGTATTCTCAGCTAGCACACCATACCAGGCATGAAATGCAAGCATTACCCTATAAGAAGACCCTATAAAAAAGATGACTATAGCTAGGGGCCATAAGTGTAGTTACAATGTGAATTCAAAGATTTAGGGTGATTGAGATGGTTTCCTTCTTCAGGTGCTATGTGAATATATATATAGAAAAGAGACTAAAATTGTAGTTCAAATCAGCATAAATGAGACTGAGACGTGTGGAGTTCCTCAGGAATCAATCCTTGAACCACTTTTATTCAGTGTGTACTTGTTCCTCTTAACTTGTAAATGTAAAAGTTTTAAATAGAAATGCATAATTTTTATCACTTATTCTGATCAACCACTTAGCCCTTTGACAAAACCACTGCGATCAGTGACAGTGTCATGATTGTTGAAAATTAACCTGCAAGTGCAAGATGCTCTGAAGTGTCAAGTAGGAAGAAAACTAAACAGGTTATGTATTAAACCATCTAACATGGATTATTTAAAAGTAGGCAAAACGGCTGCTTCTGTCCAAGGCTCTGGGGATAGCCGGAGCTCCTGCCTGACGTACATCGTACGTTGCGTCATCCCGCCGGATTACCGGCATGAGCCAGTTCAACTTTTCAAGTTAGCAGGACAAGTGGTAAGACCAAACTGAAACACTGACACTAACTGATGTTTGAGTGAGCAGTTTGCTAACATTAGATTGTAGCTAGTGAAACAAAGCAGCACTTTCCACTGGAAGAAAATCCCAGATAAAGGCGTCTGAACCAAACACTACCCAACTGGACATGTTTTAGCAGTAATGCAACCAGGAACTGGGGATATTTAACATTATTGGCAGCCCAAATTACATTGTTTACTGCTGTTAGCCATGCAGCTACTCTAGTAAGAAGTTGACACAAATTGAATAAATCAGCAATTTCTACAATAAAAAAGAGCGCAAATAAAGGCTTTTAAACTGAATACTATTAACAGAAAATGTTTCAGGAGTAACGTGACCCGGAATTGGGGAGAATTTATCAACACTGGCAGCTAAGATGTCATATTTTACTGCTGTTAGCATGTACAGTAGTTAGCTACATGCAGACAACCCTAACCGCAGTGGCTTAAAATAAAAACAACACTCTAGTTCTGCCTACTTGGAGCAGATGACCAATCATAGAAGTTCGGCTTAGCGTTGCGTAAGACTTAGCCAATAGTAGAAAAAACTGTTGAAACCGGAGAGTTCAGATTATTTGGAAATCTGAACATTTTAGCTCACAGGGATTTGTCTAACATTCGTTTACCTCATTATTTGAACACGGTAAAGCATAATATGTCCGCTTTAATGTTTATGTTTTTCTCTTAAGTGTTTTGTTTTTTTGTTTTTTTGCAGGTGGTTAATGTCACCGGTATTTCCATTGGCACTGGTTTGTCGTTAACTTGTGATACCCTCATATCTCAGGTAGTGTTCTCACCAGAGGTTGTTCTGTCAAGGGGCTTTTGTATCATGTTAGTTTTCTTTGACCAGTCCTACCCTTGGTTATTGGCGTGATTTGGTGTTCTGCATCTCTGCTTATGTAAGTATGCTGTTTCATGCAGATGTATGGGAGCGGTAACTTGAAGCGTGTGGGTGTGATTCTCCAGAGGGGGGTTCTGATTCTGCTGCTGGCCTGTTTCCCCTGCTGGGCTATCCTCATCAACACCGAACCTCTCCTACTGGCAGTCAAACAATTCAATTCCATTTATTTATAGTAACAATTCAAAACAATAGTTATCTCAAGACACTTTACAGATAGACTAGGTCTAGACCACACTCCATAATTTACAAGGACCCAACAGTTCTAGTAGTTCTCTCTAGAGCAAGCAACACTGCGACAGTGGCGAGGAAAAACTTCCTTTTAGGCAGAAACCTCGAACAGACTGATTCTCTTGGTAGGCGGTGTCTGACGGGCTGGTTGGGGTTGAAATGAAGAGTATGAGTCATAATAAAAGTTAATGGAACAGTGACTATAAAAAATAGTTTGTTTGTAGTAGTTAATGTCATAGCAGGGCACTGTCCGGCATTAAAAGGCACAGCAGGACGTAGCAGGACGTAGCAGGGCACCGCAGAGTGTAGCAGGATGTAACATGGTATCGCAGAACGTGTAGCAGGACCACAGCAACAGCTGCAACCAGGATTTTGGAGCCTCCCTGATCCAAGCAAACATGCCGGGGGAAAAAGAACATGAGGACTCCGGGGCATGACTCCCCAGAGCTAGGATAGTAACAGGTATTTCTGGGACAAGGATGCACACAAATGGAAAGATAAAGGAGAGAGGAGCACAGTGTGTCAAAGGAAGTCCCCCGGCTGTCTAAAACTGTTACAGCATAACTAAGAGAGACAGGGTGAAGAGAGGAGCCTGGTCGGTCTAGAACTCTACCCTGCCGGGTTGGGCTGTACTGCCCTTCTAGTTTTATTATATTATTGATTATATGGTAAATTAATCTGACAACTATGAAGAGAA
>NC_045734.1:3121819-3121896 GCF_008692095.1 Etheostoma spectabile | reverse complement strand
GAAGGGGTGCCGTGTCTGTAGCTATACACCCTCCCCCGCTGGTCTAGGCAGAACGCTGCGACTCCTCACTCCCTAAC
>NC_045734.1:3121697-3121809 GCF_008692095.1 Etheostoma spectabile | reverse complement strand
ATCAAAGAGGAGAGTTTTAAGTTTAGTCTTAAATGTGGTGACAATGTCTGCCTCCCGAACCCAGACCGGAAGCTGATTCTACAGTAGAAGAGCCTGATAGCTGAAGGCTCTG
>NC_045734.1:3121585-3121687 GCF_008692095.1 Etheostoma spectabile | reverse complement strand
TACTTTTAGAGACTCTAGGAACTACAAGTAACTCTGCATTCTGGGAGCGCAGTGCTCTAGTGGGACAGTAAGGCACCAAGAGCTCTTCAAGATAAGATGGTG
>NC_045734.1:3121376-3121575 GCF_008692095.1 Etheostoma spectabile | reverse complement strand
GACCATTTAGAGCTTTGTAGGTCAGGAGGAGGATTTTAAATTCAATCCTGGATTTTACCAGAAGCCAATGCAGAGAACCTATTACAGGAGAAATATGATCTCTTTTCTTAGTTTTTGTCAGAACACGCGCTGCAACATTCTGGATCAGCAGGAGGGACTTATTTGAGCATCCTGATAATAAAGAATTACAGTAGTCCAG
>NC_045734.1:3117275-3121366 GCF_008692095.1 Etheostoma spectabile | reverse complement strand
GGAAGTAACAAATGCATGGACTAGTTTTTCAGCATCATTTTCAGACAGGATGTTCCTAATTTTGGCAATGTTACAAATAGGAAAAAAGGCTGTTCTTGAGGTTTGTTTTAGATGGCCGTTAAAGGTTACATCCTGATGAAAAATAACTTCTAGACTTCCGACAGTAGTGCTGGAGGCCAGGCCAATACCATCCAGAGTAGCTATGTCTTTAGATAATGAAGTTTTGTTGTGGAAAATACGTCTAATCTTACAGACTGTTGGAGCCTCTTCTTGACCCTGGACTTGCTTTGATAAACGTAACACTGAAAACATGTCTCCTTCAGACTCCTTGGCATTGTCCTTGGAGGAAAAATGCAGAGACTAACAGAGTCTCTGCTTCAGGGAGAACACACAGGGAAAGGATTTTAAAAGTCATACAACCTGCTAACAGGGTTCTAACAATTGAGATAACACGCTTACCGTAAACGTTAGCACGTCGAACAGGCAACTGAACCAATGCCAAATCTTCAATCCTTAAACCCAGCTGGAATACTGGGTAGCTTAGGACTGGTGGTAGATGGCTGCTCCAGGGCCTGCTTGTAGATAGCTGCTCCTGGGTTATGGGCCTGGTGGTAGCTGGCTGCTCCTGGGCCTGCTTGTAGATAGCTGCTCCTGGGTCCTGGGCCTGGTGGTAGCTGGCTGCTCCTGGGTCCTGTGCCTGGTGGTAGCTGGCTGCTCCAGGGTCCTGGGCCTGGTGGTAGTTGGCTGCTCCTGGGCCTGGTAGTACACTGCTGCTGCTCTGCACATTGATCTTTGCCACAGAGCCCAGAGGTTACCAGGTCAGTCATTTTTTGAAGCCGGGGCTGTTATCTATTACCAATATACCCTTTCTATACATTCAACTGTGGTTTTCATGCCTGTTCCTGTACAGTTCTCATCAGTCGTTAAAACCAACTGTACCAACTGTGTAATTGGATTCTTTTTAATGCATCTACAAGACGTTTTTACCGGTTATGAAACTGTCTCAATTTAATACTGATACCAACAGACAGCAGTGCAGCCCGCTGCGTCGCAGCTTCTTACTGTGCTGCTGGCCCCTGGGGCAGCATGGTCACCGGGAGACCCCAGGACACCCATGTCTTGCATTGCACTATCCAGTAATTTTCATGCTCTTTCATCATTCACGTCTTTGGTCTTTCAGAATTTTGAAATAGGTTGTCTATTGTTGAATGTTTCAGTTTTTTATGTTTGACTAGATTAGTTACACTCTATAACTGTGTAATGTTGTGTAGAAGAGAGGTTACAGTGAAGTTAATTTACTTAATTTCATTTTATAATTTTATTTTTATTATACAGAAAAGTTAAAAGGAACTTTAAGTTACAATATAAACGGGCATGACTTTGTTTAAAAACTGTTTTCCAGCAGGTCCCTGTTCTGAAGAAACATAAAATGTTGGACGTGGATACAGCACGTCAAGACAAAAATATCCATCGACATGGATTACACAAATACAATCAATGTGTGCAAATGTAACTGTTAGGAAAGAGCTGTTTTTATGCTTTAATTAAGTAATTTGTCACAAGACTAGCAATCATTTGCCAGTAGTGCAGTCATCCTGGCCTTTTTTCTGACTTGAACAAAAAGTTTGTACATCTATTTATGTATTGAGTGAACCATTTTAACATGGCTCTAATAAACCTGAAGCCCACTTCATGACATCAACATATGTCCATGCTTTCTGTTTTCTGTTTGCTGTAACATGAGATGAGAAATGAAGGATAACTTGCAGCTTAAAATAAAGACCTCTAACCCACAGGTTGGACACTGGACTGTCTGCAGGAGTGGGGGCCCTTTGTCCGGCTGGCCATCCCCAGTATGCTCATGCTTTGTCTGGAGTGGTGGATATTTGAAATAGCTGGATTCCTGGCCGGAGTGATCAGTGAGACTGAGCTGGGAGCTCATTCTATAGCTTATGAGCTGGCGGCCTTAGGTTATGTGGTAACCCTCTGTATGTGTACTGGTCATAGCTCTGGTAAAATAATGGTTTAGGAAAAGTAGCACTAATGCACTATTGGTAATAACTGCTCTATTTCCTCCCATAGTTCCCACTTGGATTTGCTGCGGCTGCCAGTGTACGGGTTGGGAATGCTCTTGGTGCAGGAAACATAGAGCAGGCCAAACTGTCTTCCAAAGTCCCCATCATTTGTTCATGTAAGACCCCATGCATACTGAACATGATGCATGCGAGGCCCTTCACTGGAGTGATAGTAGTAGTTTTGTATTAAGAATTAGGGTCGTAACGGACCATAGATGATTAATGGCAAAGTTTAACAATAATAGTGAGAAGTACATTTCTACTTTCGCTGTTACTTAAAGTAGGCTGATAAATCTGTCTCTATTGTATACAAGTTATTGTTATAAGTTATTATTATTATATTTTTGATAAATCATTTACATTTCCCATTTTTTGTGAAGTACAAAAAAGTCCTCATGAAACTAACAGCAACGCAGACAAAATGACGTTCGTGAAAACAGGTATTGAAAAATGAAAATACAAATACATAGTCATACATTACAACTGCATGTCAGTCATCTGAAAATAGTGTTCATAGTAACTTGTGCTATTAATCGAAAAGCCATACAGCATCCCTGTGAAGAAAAGGTTATAGTGACATGTTTATGGAGTCATCAGGCAGTGGTCTGAGTCATTGTTTTCCACTGCTGTTTTCCTGGCCTTATCACCACTCCTGCTGCAATTATCAACCTGGACTGTTCTCAAAACTTCAAATACATTTTGTTTGACTCGATGTTTTTTTTTCAAAGACTTATCACAGCCATGTAATTCAAAGCATCGTCAGAGAAAGGAATTTAATTGAACGTTTGACCCATTACAAAAGATATCAGAGACTTCTCGTAATCGCTCAGATTGAATCGGAGAAAGGTTCAACCCACAAATGGCCCATCAATAGTCACACTTCATCTGTAAAATAATAATTGAAATTATTGTATAAACCACAGTTTTGAGCTATGAATTACTTCTTAGACTTGAACAATCCATTCATAATATTACTTTTGTGTTCACTTTTCCCTCTGGTAATGTAAATTATCACTATGTAAAGCGTTTTTGTTTTTGCTTTTTTTTTGGGGGGGTGTTCATGGCAGTCATAGTTGCATGTTTTATAAGCCTTGCCAGAAATGTCATTGAATACATCTTCACATCAGAGCAGTAAGTAATTATTTCTGATGTAATGCACTGACAGCTATTAGTTTTGTGTATATGCAGTCAAGGATACATAACTGGTGTAACAAGTGCGTCGTGTCAAGGAGATATGCCACAGGCCAACATTTCCACTTTAGAAGTTTTACTCTAGTGACGAAGAAATGTTCAGCTCTTGAATCTTGATCCTGTGCAATGATGACACTGACTAGACATATGAAATAACCTGTTAACACATGCACAGCTTAGTACTTGGCTAATTTAGCTAGCAAAATAGCTTGCATGCTGCTGTTCTTATAACAGAAATTAATATATACAACTACATTTAATCTTTAAATCAACAAAAGCACTTTATCCATGTCCACATTTAACCTCCTCTAGGAACATACATTATACATCAATATAATGAACAAAAATGAACAATCTGCACAGTGTTATAAACATGATTTACCGCTTACACAAGCAAGTTGATCTGGGAAGAATATGTCACTTTAAAATACATGTTTATGACATTTATGTTTATGACATGTATTTTAAAGTGGGACGAGGGACCGTTCGGTATCCATGGAATGGACCACCGGAGGAAAATAGGGGAGGGTCATCTTTTTACTCTTTGTTGAAGGGAGGGTCACTCAACATTTTTTAGTCTAGCAGGGAGGGTCACCCAACTTTCTATTCATGAAAACAGCAACATTTCAAAGGGAGACGGGTATCTTTCTGCCCTGTCAGACGCTCTCCCTCTCATCTTCCTGCTCCGAACTCGTTACGCAATAATAGGCTAGTGAAGCATTATAACTTTGAAAAACCACAGGTTCCACTTAATCTTATAATGGATATTTGTGTTGAGTTATTCAAACAAACAATCGGGAAAATAAACGCCTCTTGTCCGCGAGT
>NC_045734.1:3111934-3117265 GCF_008692095.1 Etheostoma spectabile | reverse complement strand
AGCTCCAGCCAGCTCACAGCGGGGTCTGTGAAGGTGGACAGGCCGACCTGCATGCCAGCGACCCCGGCACGCACCCGCCGGCTGTCACGTCAGACTGTGGAGCTTCTAAACTCAGACGCAGTCGGACCAAATTTGCAATAGCCCTCAATTGTCGTAAAACAGCCTATATTTGAGCCCTACATAGTTGATTTCTTGCATAAAAAAGTCTCAGAAGGGAATTTAGTAATGAAATAGACGAACAATATCTAAAGTTTCCCGTTGTAATTCCAATTAGACAACCTGTAGGGGGGGAAAGTTCTCTATTGACCCGCGCCAGCTGTCAATAGGGGTTATTCCCCAGTGTGCTTTGTTGAATGGTCTCAATGTTGTATTGTTTTATTTTACGTGAATACTAGTTTACTAGAGAAGTAATGTAGTAATTGAAGTAATGCAGTGATGCAGGAAGTGTAGGCTACATTTAGTTTCCATGCTTATTGTGTTTCCACAACAATGTTAGTGAGTAGGCCTACATTTACTGAAATGGCCCCCATAACAGTGCAGTGTGATATGTGAGATGACAAAGCAGAGGTTGAGCCAATAATTTTCTACGTGTGATGGAAGTAAAAGTTCTCTGTACACATAGAAGTCGTCAATATAATTTTTGAGCTTCAAGCGTTTAAACTAAATCATTTTGGAGGAATATTGATTGCTGTGAAGAGAGGGTGACGTCCATTGTGAGTAAACATACCAGAACTCCTCCAGTAGCCCCTTTAATAAAGTATCAGCAGTCCCTAAGATCTATTCATAGTAGTCTGGGAGGCACGAACTTGGATGTGGCACTCACACATATTGTATTACTGGAGCGGACCCGGATCCCAGACAATCTGTTGAAGTCATAGTAAAACTGAACCATGATGTGCACTTGAATGCAACATCGCATCTAGCTACCCAATTGCAGTGACGCCCGAAAACTGCTGCGCGAGCTGGTTGAGTAACCCTTCCTCCGTCACACGCCGCTGTCAAAGGGAAACCGTTCTGTGGGTTGTGAGCACCGTAGTCATGGACGGTTCTATTAAAACACCAATTAAATATTCCGACGGAGTGAAAGAAGATTTAAAAGTAGGTAAAACGGCTTCTTCTGTCCAAGGCTCCGAGGACAGCCGGGGCTCGTGCCTAAAGCGTTGCTTCATCCCGCCGGACTACCGGCACGAGCTGGTTCAACTTTTCAAGTTAGCGGGACCAGTGGTAAGAATAGTGTTGAACTGTGTTTTTCGTACAGTAACAGTAACGTTAACTGTTTGCTTAAATGGTGACGTATGTTAGAATATGTTCACGTTTCTCCCATTTTCTGTGTATTGTGTTTGCATTATTAGCCTAGTTTATAACTTTATGGTAGGCTACATTTAATAAAGAATACAGTATGGGCTACGTATGAAATGATGTAATTAAGAGGGTGTAAGCATAGCATAACCTTTAGGCTACACACTGGCTTTTGGTCATGCTTTTGTTTCAAAATGTAACGGGATGAAGGCCTATTGGAGTTGCTGTGTCTTATATATTCGTTTGTTATACCGTTAGACCCTTACATTGCAATCAGTATTCACTTTATTTGTCATTTCACTGAGTACTTTGCATAGACAGAAGAAACGAAAAGTTGTTTCTCACACTAATAAAAACAGGAATAATACATGTACCAAGTTAAAAAATAAAAGACAGAAAAAGACATTCAGACAGAACAAAAAGTCCAGTATAGGAGCCATTTTAAAGTGCAGTTCAATGGCATCACTGTTTAATAATACATAGCAAGCCACAGCTAATCAAATGCATGCCTACGTGCAACCATTGCACGGTATTCAGTTGATTATTAGAAATACGTGGGCCTATTGTTGTACATTTGTTATATTTGTACAGTAAGCCTTGTGATATCCATTAGGTCTTCACTCACTGAAAATGTCTATAATGCCTCGTGTTTGTATTTATTTTATATGGAATATCTGCCTTGAGTATTAACTTGAAAATGAGGACTGATGTTTGTGTTTTTACTTTAGATCATTTCCCAGTTGATGGTCTTTATGATCAGTTTCGTCAGCACTGTGTTCTGTGGTCACCTGGGGAAAACTGAACTTGCAGGAGTAGCATTATCAATTTCGGTGAGGAGACTTTCTCTAATCCTATCTGTGTTGGATCTGGTATCCCAGCCTGCCAGTACTGATTTATCTATCTTTTAATGTTTAATGTTTTTCTCTTGTTTTTTCTTTCTTGTTTTTTTGCAGGTGGTTAATGTCACCGGTATTTCCATTGGCACTGGTTTGTCGTTAACTTGTGATACCCTCATATCTCAGGTAGTGTTCTCACCAGAGGTTGTTCTTTCACTTCCTTTATCTAACCAAGACAAACACAACAGCTAATGCTGCGTTCCCAGGTAGTCCTGGGGTCCCCTTTAAAACAACTCAACAAGGGGCTTTTGTATCATGTTAGTTTTCTTTGACCAGTCCTACCCTTGGTTATTGGCGTGATTTGGTGTTCTGCATCTCTGCTTATGTAAGTATCCCGTTTCATGCAGACGTATGGGAGCGGTAACTTGAAGCGTGTGGGTGTGATTCTCCAGAGGGGGGTTCTGATTCTGCTGCTGGCCTGTTTCCCCTGCTGGGCTATCCTCATCAACACTGAACCTCTCCTACTGGCAGTCAAACAGAGCCCAGAGGTGGCCAGGTTGGTCATTATTTAATCCCCGTAAACATTACCTTCAGTATCTTTCCCTTTAGAGACAATGCTGTACATGTGGTAATATTGAGACTGACTTAACACTTACCTGTTATCCTGTTTCCTCATGTTTTAACTGTCTATTTTTGCCTCAATGTTCCACTGTACGGCACCTTGTAACCATGGTTTTAAAAGGTGCTTTATCAATAAAATGTCTCTACCTACAGTAAAATGTGCCAAAACTTCGGTAAGCATTCATATGGAAGCCCAGTATTCATGTTATATTGAGTTTTGACTTGTCATAATGTCCTGCAGTGTGTAGGACGTGCTGTTAGAAATTAGCTAAGCGAAAGGTTTTTGTTCACATTAGTCATTAAAACACTGATACAAGGAAAAATATGTCCAAGTTGATCAAATTACCCTTTACACCTGCATAAACTTGTCTATGCCACATGGGGGCAGCAGAAAGAAAAGCTAAACACTGTCACCTTTTAGGTATAGTTATGGCAAATGTTAGGAAATAGTTGCTTATAGGGATGTATCGATTACCGGTGTAATAATAATCCACAATAAAAATGTTGACAGTAACAGTTTTCATTTAAAATATTGTTATTATCACATTGGATTACCACGTTGTTAAAACTGCATGTTTAATCCTTCCCTGTGATTTGTTTACATATTTTTCTTTATGTCTTAGCTTGAATGTTTGGATTTGTATCATTTAAACCTGCACTACTGGAAATATTCCTGGCAAATATGCTGTTTACATGCATAAACCTTGTTCCTTTGATGTTTAAAGTTGCACTTTTGATACAGTTTTGCCTATTTTTTTTGTAATATAATAATAATATATTTCAGCTTGTGTAGGCCTATCAGTGCCTATCAACACACTTTAAAAAAAGACTGCGATAATATAGAAAACCGTGATCATTTTGATCACTATAACCGTGATGTAACATTTTCATACCGTTACATCCCTAGCTGCTTATTTACACATTCAGTAGATACAGAGCTGCAAAAGCATTCATTCAGAGTTATGTTTATGTACAGCCATGTGTTTCAACCCAGCAATTAAATGCATATCTGTTTCTTATCTTTTCTGCCTCAAGTATCGCCCAGCTGTATGTGAAGATCTTCATGCCTGCTCTGCCGGTGAGTTTGGTGCATGCTAAACCTTCTGTATGAAGATAATAACACAAAACATACAGAGGTTTTCCATTTCTGCATGATCATTACTCTCAAGCTCGAATGTGCCAACGCTATGCCAAAATAACGCTGATTCATTTTTCTGTTTTCATTTTCAGGCTGCCTTTATGTACCAGCTGCAAGGGAGGTATCTTCAAAACCAGGTACAGCAGCGCAAACTACACTAAATGTGAAAGTTCATGGTTGAACCATAGTTATTAAAACTGATATTGATACCAGGTGCTGTTGTTTACAGGGAATTATATGGCCTCAGGTTGTGACAGGCGTGATTGCAAATATCCTCAACGCAGTCATCAACTACGTCTTCCTCTACTGTCTGGATATGGGCGTTGCGTGAGTTTTCCAGTCTTATTATTGTGCAGTAGAGCTTACTATTTACTTATTAGGACAGTATAACACTCAATTGCTACGTCATTAGAAACAATCAGATGTAGGGCTGGATATTGTTCAAAAAAGTGTGATACCAGCACCGATACCAATATAGTGACTTACATTCCGGGCCTTGAACGATACCTTTTTTGATAAGAAATCAAGTTTATTTATCAGAAAACTCTTTTTTCTGCTCCTTTGTAGCTAAGCTTCTCAAATTAAAACAACACACATGCATGTGTGCTCTGTCTCTGTTTGTAACACTTTTTTTTTTCCTGCATGCCTCCACAACGTGTAGACAGCCAATCACCAGCAGTATAGGATCTTGGTAGAAGCACGCTGTGTGCTGATTGGCTCACTGACGCTGACAAGATTTACTCCTTAGGTATTGACATTTGCTATTGAATTACGAGGCATTTTTCAATACTTGATATACTAAGGAGGCAATTTGGTCAATGCCTAAATAGTATTGTTGTTATGTCCCTGAACTTAAGGAAGTTATATTTCTATGGTAAATATAGTACAGTGAGTTACCAAAAACATTTTTCAAATGTAGTGTTCCTTACATTGTGCAGAGATTTATTATGCAGTAATTATGCAGTATAATTTGTTTATTAATCTGATTGATCATCTGGACCCCAATTTCTTGTTTTTCTTTAAGTGGATCTGCTGCAGCCAATGCGATCTCCCAGTATTTGCTGGCTGTAATCTTATTCACGTACATCGGCTGCAGGGGTCTGCACAAGGCTACATGGGGAGGTCAGTGATAAAAAACATGATATTGATTAAATATATTTTCTTCTCATGGGGTTGACTGCAGTCATTTTATTCTCTATTATTGTCTTTCACCATTCAAGTCTCTGGTCTTTCAGAACTTCTAAATAGGTCGTCTCTTGTTGACCATTCCAGTTTTTAATGTTCGACTAGATTAGTTACACTCTACTGTACAACCGTGTAATGTTGTGTAGAAGGGAGGTTTCAGTGAATTCATTTGTCAGAAGGCTGTTGTGTAAGAATAGCAATCATTTGCCAGTAGTGCAGTCATCCTGGCCTTTTTTCTGACTTGAACAAAAA
>NC_045734.1:3100815-3111909 GCF_008692095.1 Etheostoma spectabile | reverse complement strand
GTTTGTCATCTATTTATGTATTGAGTGAACCATTTTAACATGGCTAATAAACCTGAAGCCCACTTCAATCATCACATATGTCCATTTTCTGTTTTCTGTTTGCTGTAACATGAGATGAGAAATAAGGACAACTTGTAGCTTAAAATAAGACCTCTGACCCACAGGTTGGACACGACGTCTGCAGGAGTGGGGGCCCTTTGTCCGGCTGGCCATCCCCAGTATGCTCATGCTTGTCGGAGGTGTGGATATTTGAAATAGCTGGATTCCTGGCCGGAGTGATCAGTGAGACTGAGCTGGAGCGTCATTCTATAGCTTATGAGCTGGCGGCCAGCTTACATGGTAACTCTTAATATTTCCCCCCACCCATCATTATGTATTAATTTGAACCGTTAATTAGAGCTGCAAAGATAAATCGATTAGTTAACTATTAAATAATCGTTAGTTGCAGCCATACCGCTAACCCTCTGTTTGTGTACTGTGTCATAGCTCTACAGTCCCTGACAAAAGTCTTGTCGCTTGTGTGCAAATTGACCTGAAGTGCCACTGAAATATATTTCTATCAAGATTATTTACAAGAAATGGCTCATTTTAATCCCAACAGTCTTTGTAATAATGTTTCAGTGCAAAACAAACTGTCAAAAAGTATTCTAATATTCACAGCTTGGTAAAGCCCATTGAGTCCTTTTGCAAAGACATAAGTGTTGTCGCCTTGTCATATGAGCTTCACCTGTACTAATAATGGATCAATTAGGTCTCAGGTGTGTAAAACAACCCCAGTACACTAGCTCACATCAAACTGCAACAGACATCTGCAAACATGCATAGATTCACCCTGAGACTAAAGTTTTGTTTATCAGAGGCTGAAGACCAGATCCACGGCTGATGTGGCAGACCCTTCAATGTGTCTCACGTCAAGTACAGAAGATTAAAAAAAACATTTAAAGACACTGGAGATGTTTTTGACAAGCCCAGGTCAGGCAGACCCCCAAGACAACTGCTCGAGAGGACCGTTTGTTGGCTCGAAATCCAAGGCCAGCCCATTTTCCCACTGCAGCAGCTCCACAAGACCTGGTCCCCTGAAGTCCCTGTGTCATCAGAACAGTTTGTCAGATTCGGTCTCGAAATGGTCGAATCGCCCAAGCCAGCACTAACAAAAGACAAATGAACACCGTGTGGCTGTGCCAAGCCCACAGCCTGCTAAAAGGATGGATGCTGGAAAGTGGAAGAAGGTGGATTTTTCAGATGAATCTTCTTTTTATTACACCACAGTCGCCGCAATTATTGCAGGAGACCTACTGGCCCGCATGGATCCAAGATTCACCCAGAAAACAGTGAAGTTTGGTGGCGGAAAAATCATGGTCTGGGGTCCAGTATCCATTATGGGGGTGTGCGAGAGATCTGCAGGGTGGAAGGCAACCCAATAGTCTCAAATACCAAGAAATCTTAGCTACCTCTTATATTCCCAACCATAAAAGAGGCCAAATTCTCCACGCAAATGTGTGCTCATCGCATACTTCCATCTCCACTTTAAAGTTCCTCAAGGCGAAGAAGATCAAGACGCTCCAGGATTGGCCGGCCAGTACCAGACATGAACATCATTGAGCATATTGGGGTAGGATGAAAGAGGAAGCATGGAAACCAAACCAAAGAATATTGATGACTTTGGGAGGCAGGAAGACTGCTTTCCTAGCTATTCCTGATGACTTCACAACACATGGTCTGAATCCTTGCCAAACCGCATGGATGCAGTCCTTCAAGCTCATGGAAGTCATACAAGATATTAAATTTGGATCTCACAGCACCCCTATTTAATTTGCTGACATATTTATTATTTGCAGTATTTTGTTCAATTTCTGTATAGGCGACAAAACTTTTGTCTTGCCAATTGACCTTTCTGTCTTGTTTAAATTATAAATCTTTTTTCAGTGAAACTAATTTATTTCAGTGCTTGAACATCATTTGGGAGGGTTTTAGCTTTTCATATGAGCTATTTCTACACCAATTAGATTAATTAAAAGTCAGGTTAATAGCAGGTGTTTCACAAAAATAAGCGACAAGACTTTTGTCAGGGACTGTAGTAAAAAATGGTTAGCAAGTGCACTATCACTATTGGTATAACGGCTCTATTTCCTCCCATAGTTCCCACTTGGTTTGCTGCGGCTGCCAGTGTACGGGTTGGGAATGCTCTTGGTGCAGGAAACATAGAGCGCCAAACTGTCTTCCAAAGTCCCCTCATTTGTTCATGTAAGACCCCATGCATACTGAACATGATGCATGCAATGCCCTTCACTTGAGTGATAGTATTATTTTGCTGCTTTGTGTTCTTAAAACCTTTGATTTGAATGTTTATTTTAAAGACTTTTCCAATTCAGAAGAGAGGATTAAATTTAACATTTGACCCTTACAAGATATATCAGAGATTCCTGTAATCGCTCAGATTGAATCAATAGTAACACTTATATGTAAAAGGAATCATTGCAATTATTGTACACACCACGTTTTGAGCTTCTTCTTACACTTAAACCATCCATTCATAATATTCCACTTCCTTGTTGTTCACCTCTTCCCTGCTATATATCATTTACATGTCTCCCCATGGCAGTCATTTGCATGTTTCGTTGGAGCCAGCCTCAGCCTCTCCAGAAATGTCATTGGATACATCTTTACATCGGAACTGTAAGTAAAGTCTTTGACACGATACTCTGTAACATTTTATTTGAAGGGGGGTGTGGCATAAGACTGACATGACACCGTCATAACTATAACATGACACATTTCATGAACACAAGGAGTCATGTGACTGTTCATTGATTGTCATTCAGAAAATTATAACTTCTAATTTAGTGTTTTTTTAGTTGTTTGTTATGACAACTTGACATTGAGCAAGACTCTGAGTCAGGGCGTCTCAGTTCTAACCGTCTCTGGGTCCTGGGTGATTGAGCTTGGTTAGGTGGAAATTCCAGGGTAAGTTAATACAGGCAGTAGTGAGGGACAAGTCTTCGCTATTCCTGCAATGCAATTTGCTCTGCAGTAACTGTTAACCGGTTCTCAGTGAAAGCGGCCAGAGGGGACCAAAAACAGCATCCGAGACTTACAGAGGAGGCGGGTTTGGCTCTTAGCACCACTGGGCTGGGTTGGCTAATTGGACAGCAGTTAACAATAGTTAACCAAGCTAATTAGCTAACAGCACTAACTCAGTTTGTCCTGTAAAGTCATGGAACGTGAGGATGCTGGTGTGATTATCGCTGCTTCACAATCAGCAAATTTATATTTCTTTGTTTTTTTTAGTAAATTAAGTAACTTACGTTTTAGATTAGGTGTTGGTCCCCTGCTTAACTATCAATTCTGGACTTTGTTCTGCTGCCAGCCTGTGTAACGTACGTTACTCACCGTTGTCGACTGTTAGCTTCAGCTGGCTTACGTTCCCTGTCAACCTCCCAACTAACGGTTACCGCTAGCTATTGATCTAGCGAGGATGATCCCTTCAGACCACAGTGAACTTCAGTGGACTCTCCATCCAAACTCCCGACTGGACCTTTGTCTGCCATGACTACCGGACTCTTTCAAGTACTTTTTCCCTTGTCTCCGCCAATCACTTGGTAGCTTTGAGACGACGGCTACCTTCTGTCAGCTTCCACCGAATAACAGCTCGCTGAGCATATCTGTTTGCCGTAGAGCTCTTTTAGTCCTGTTTTTGGCACAAGCAAATGGCTAACACTACCGTTAGTGTTGGCCACTATTCAATTCAGTTCAATTAAATTTTATTTATGTGTATCAATTCATATAAGAGAGTTATCTGGAGCCACTTTACAGATAGAGTAGGTCTAGATCACATAATTTTCAAGGACCCAACTGTTATAATAGTTCCTTCCAGAGCAGCAAGGGTGCGACAGTGGCGACAGAATACTCCACACACTAGCATCTCACATCAAGTTTACCTCTCTGCACCTGCGAAAATGGTGCTCCAATTAATTCCCTCCTGCAACTTCTCAACATCATCTGCTATGTCGCTCCAGCTTACATTGCCGACATAAAATCCTCGGACTCCTCAGTTGTCCTTGCTATCTCTTTTCTCAAAGCCAAAGCTGCCGTCAGGCAGCACAGGGTCCGCTGAGAAAGAAGGGTCGACACCGTGGTGCGAAACTTCGGCCCATAAGAAACTGAGCTGGGCTGTATCCACTCTGGAGGGGTGTCTCTCTAGGCAAGTAGAGCCAGAAACGGTCAGCTGCTTTCTTCAGAAACGGTCTGGAAGGCCACTCTGCTTCACCATTACTTCGCGGAAACCTTAGGTGCTGGTGACTATTCTGAATCCATATGAGGCTGCAAAGGAAGCAAGGCTTGTCCAGGAACTTGTACCCCGTTATCGGACATCAAAGTTTCAGAATGCCATGCCTGGCAAGAATCGACTTGAGATGAACAATAACATCAGTGGCCTTGATGTGATATGCTATTGGTAGAGTATTCCTTCTGCTGTAGCTTAGCTGGCTGACACCCGCTCCGCTTCAGCTCGCTTCGGGTCCAACCACCGATGGGAGGCAAGGCAGCAGCTTTATTTGTATAGCACATTTCAGCAACAGGGCAATTCAAAGTGCTTTACATAAAGCATTTAAAAAACAAACAAAAAAACAGATAACCACAGTATAAACAGTTAGGGAGGCTTGAAAACTGTGAACTAGCTGGCTTATAATACCTCTGAGACAAAAATGCCTCCAAAAGTGCAAAACGATGATTTTTGCAACATTATACCGAGATATCTTGTCTCAGGGACATGAGCAAGGGAAGTCATTTGAAAATACTACCAGGTTTCTACTGATCCAAAGCTTAATGCTAATCGGTGAAGTATCCCTTTATGACAAGTCCAAATGGTTCCACTTTACATTAGTCAAGGACACTATTCTACATGTCACCTTTATAAGCATTTTGATAGTAAGTACTATCATTTACTGAATGACCCTCAATGACAACAGTCATGAACATTCAAAAATACTCCTTCATGTTCATGACAGGTGTCATGTTATATTTATGACGGTGTCATATGCAATAACATTCAAATAAAGTGCTTTACGTTCTTGCACTAACATAATTTTTATTTTGTCTATCCTATTTGGGGTCCATGTGACATAGCAGGCTTAGTTTCATATTTCTGTCCAGACTTTGTGATGGTGAAATCAAACTTCATGAATGTCCAATTAATTCACTTTATTTAAGGTCAAGGAAACATATTCATGACCACAATTATAATGGTCTCCTACGCCAATTTAAAACCAACATACACACATAAAGCTAAATATTGCAACCCTTGGAAACCGCCACACGACCTGTCTATCCGCACGTGGACCCTGTCTTTTTTGGATGTGATTTTTTTTGGAACTCTCCACGGCGCGGATCAATGGTGCCTCGGGGAAGACTCTGGACACGTGGAGGTGCTCGTTAATTCTGTGAGGGCAAGTTAGACTCTACCTCTAACTTGACCTCTAACTTGCATCTCTAACTTGCGCAGGGTTTGGTCCCTTGTCTTGTGTCTGTCTGTTTATGTGTGTGTTTTGTATGTGTCTGTTTCTGTTTCTCTTGCGTGTGTTGTCTCCCTCCCTCCCGTCTTTCCTCTGTTAAATATTATTATTTCTTTTTTTTGGGGCCCTGAACGTTCTTTTGTCTCAGTGTTCGTTTGGCGGCTGTGCTCAGTGGTAGAGCGGTTGCCTCCAATCGGAAGTTGGTGGTTTGATCCCCGGCCCTGCATCCACGTGAAGTGTCCTTGGTCAAGACACTGAACCCCGAGTTTCCCCCGTGTCTGTGCATCGAGTGTGAATGTGTGTGAGTGTTTATCTGAGAGCAGGTGGCACCTTGTACGGCAGCCTTGGCCACAGTGTATGAATGTGTGTGAATGGTGAATGTATCCTGTATGATGTAAAAGCGCTTTGAGTAGTCGTTAAGAAAAGTAAATATGTTAAAAAAAACACAACTAGCTAAATAGCTTCTTAAAGTTTCATATTAGGCCTGCCATGACATATTTATTAGAGGTTATGTTGTCTTGCTTATGTCAAGTTGTTTATAAACAACATCTCAAACAATGCTAACTTACATTAAAAGCGTCATTTACCGAATGATACTTAATGACAACAGTCAACCCATTCAACAAGACTCCTTCATGATCATGACGTGTCAGTTTTATGCACACCCCTGTAAAAACAAAAGGGTACCCCAATACTATTACTTTCTTTTACTAACAAATTATTTATTTTGTGTATCCTTATTTGCAGTCAATGTGACATGCAGTGGGTCCATGTTCTATACATTTACCAAGCTCATCATCTCATCTGGCTGAAAAACACTGAACTCCTTATTGTTTGATGCCACAGTCAACACTGCTAGACAGCTAGTCATACTATTTTTGCAGAGTCTGCCATATAGTATCTGTTACCCAGTTTGTCCATTTCTGTTAAGATAGCAAACCTATCTTTTTATTGTATTTACTGTACATGTCAGCTGAGATGTTTTTCTACCTCACTAAAGAACCTTTGCCAAAACATCTATTAGTGTCTACCAATAATCTCTATCTTCATTTTTTGAGACATTTTACAGAGGGTTGCTGACGTCAGATCATATTTGCTTTGTGCATCTTGCTGATGCTGTTTGCGGTGAGAAACAACCTAATGGATTAATCAGATTTACACCCAATATTGACATACATTACACAGAATGGGATTGACCCAATCTTTGTTTGATTTGGGCAGGTGTTGCTGGAGGGGTTCTCAGAGGAGCAGGGAAACAGCTGATGTTGCTCTGTGTAACCTGGTGGGATACTACTTATTGGTTTCCCTATTGTGTGTCCCTAATGTTTGCAGCAAACATGGGCATTGTAGGTAAAGACCCAACATTCATTTGTAAATTAATGTACAGTTCTGCAATTACTGCTGTATTATCTCCTGCTTGTCAAGTAGAGTTTGGGAAAGCCATTAAAACTCTTCTCTTGTCTCTGTGAAAGACTATGGACAGGACTTTGCATTTGTGTGTTGATGCAGTCAATTTTCTTCGTCATATTTGTGTGCAAGCTCGATTGGAAGAAGGCTGCTAAGAGGTGCGGACCTATACATCCCTTAACCAATCAAAATTGACTTTGCTCGAATGAGTTTAAATGTAATATCTGATGTTAATAACTATTTCTAATGTTTCTGATCAGGCTCTTGTGAGAGCAGGAGTCCAGATCAAAGACGAAAATGAGATGGTTGAGATAAATTAAGGTGCTCTGATGCACTAACTGAAACATCCTTGTGTGACAGTAGTTCTTAAAACTAAAGCTTCTCTCCAAACCTCCAGACTCGATCAGAACCAGTACCATGTAGCACTACTGCATCTAGTGGTGAGATTGCTGAGGTGGACCACACGTGTCAGGAGCGCATGTTGCAGACCAGAATAAATCCACTACCACTACAGTGGAAATGTTTTGTCAATAACACAGCTGGTTTTACGGCGGGCCTCATATTGCTGCTCATGGTCATCATCCTCGTCGCTGGAATCATCGCAGACATTCCCTCACCAGGCTGCTGAAATAATTCTGCCGATGATTCAAGGCTTGCTTTCAGACTGATGGCTGTCAGGATTGATAGCATCCATCCATTGAAGTAAATGAAAATGTTAACCCTGAATCACCTTGTAAGATGGTTACTGGTGCTGTTGATCCCACTGGGATCAACCCCTCAGTCGCAGTATTGTGCAGGTTTACCAACAACCCTTTCATAGACTACTGGCAGCCACTTAATGGCAAGAGTTGAATCAAACAAGGCGATGGAATATCTAGCCGATGAGACCCAGGTATTTTGAGAAGTTACAAGTTGCAACAGTCTAGACGGCAATATGAAACCAAGCCTACTATGGCACATAGAGGTCGAAAATGGCTTAATGCAATTTGCGATTTCTTGAGGCATGTTTGATTCTGCATTACAGTATGGTGCTGTATTCTGTTCATAGTGAATTTGAATAATTTAGGAACTGTTCGTTTTTTATTTGAGGGCTACCGAGGAGTTTGGGTATCTTTAATCAAAATAACTTGACCCTCCTTCGCTTTGGCCCTCCAAAACGATTGGAAAAGCTTGCCCCACCCCAACAATTTATTGATGCCTTCTGTACAGGATGTGCTTGGCAAAGAAGTACAGATACCACTGTTTTACTACAACCATGACATCAGATTCAACCTCTGCTGTGTCATCTTACACACCACACTCCACTGGGTATAACCCTACTGACAGCTGCCCGCCAAATCGGTAATTCCAAGTAAAAGCAACACTAGAAACCTTCCCTCTAGGTGAGAAGCCTCTGGCTCATACTTGCAGTCCTCCATGTGGGCGAGTTACACGTTTAACCTGCCGCCACTGCCCAACTCATTTAAGAAAGACAGAAAACCCTAATGAATGTGGGCAAATGCAGCAACAATTAAATTTATCTTTGGTTTTTCTAATTAGAAATACAATATTGACACATTTCACAAAAAAACAGATTAACTACCTATCAAACATTAAATTACCTTATAGCTTAATGATAAAAGTAATGTATTTGAATGTGTATTTATAATCAAAGCAACCTGAATACTTTCTTATTGTTATCCAGTCTTATGTTGATCACTAGACTGTTTTTTTTTTTTATTTAACAACATATTATTAAACAACAAACCAACTTTAACATAAAACAAGCAGACAAGCATATAAAATGTTAATGAAATACTGAAAGGATATTAATGATGAACATAATGACAAAATGATAACGTTAATAATGAATCAATAATGATAGTAATGTATATGATATTATAATAACAACATAATAATGATGACAATAAGAACTGTAACAATCATGTACCGGTCTGGGTCTCAGATACGGGATCATAGTAGATCACCTTCGAGGAACATGGCATTGATTTTTGAGTGTTGTTCATCACAATTTTGAAGAGTTTCCATGTCTTCTGGTCTGAAAGGTAATGAGGAAATCCTCCTTTCTGTTCCATCATCCAGTGTCCTTCTAGGACATCCTGAGGTGCCTTTATCTGATTTGCAGGGTCCATTTGGAGAACAGCAGGCTCCATTACCCCCCCCCCCCACGGAGTAAAGGGCTGGTGGCTGTTGAGCCCACATTGCTTTCTGATACTTCAGGATTGGGTGCTTGACCCGGTTACAAGACCAAGTTAAATCAAATAAATCCACATGCAGTCACAAATGCATTTAAATTGGTCCAATTTTTGACCAATGCATGTTCTTAAACATGTTACAATGACTAGGTGCAGTTCAGTGTTCGAATAAGTCATTTCTTTTGCACTTCTTTACTGACCGAAGAAGGTTCTCAGAAACATCGCCATCCAGTGCAATAACCGTCGCTCATGGTAACTTCACAGTCCTTAATGGATACGCAAAAGCATGAGTGATTGTGCGGGTTTTAAGGGTGTGACTGTTTGTGGCAATAAACTTCCTTCACACTTAACAAACTCTTTTGGCGCAGAGCTGCAAGGCCTCTTACCATCTGTATACAGTCCACCATTACAGTGGCATTTTGTTTAACGTTGCAGTACATCAATGTTTTACATTTGTGATCAGCTGTGTATTGAAATCCTCAGTTGCTGATAGACAGCCATAAACACTGCGTCCCATTACTATGATCCGTAGCCGTTACTGAGCAATGGGTTTAAATGGAAAAATTAACAAATACAAAATTGATCAGATCCATCGCAAATATTATTGCTTATTAGAATCTACGAATTTACATCGCTTTGAAGCATCAGATAGGAATTGTAAAAGGAAAGGAGAAGGAAAAAGAAAAAGGAAAAAATGAGAGGTGGTCTAAAAGACCTGCCATCATTCAATGGGACGAAACCTTATTCCTTAAAAACCTGAATGGTAGGGTTCGACTGTCTTCGCTCCAGCCATGCCATAAAGGGGATCTAGAAAGTACATCTCCCTTTTCTGTGGTTTCATTATCGTTAAATGTCTATTATATATATATGTAATAGGAACAAATCACACTCATGACTTTTAAGGTTGACCTTGTACAGAACACAACAGAAAACTACAGGCAATGCTTAAAGATGTATACTGTGATGCACTGCACTGGAACCTTTGTTTTATAGTAGTTTAAATAGAAAAGCCTAAAACTAAATTTGCGTACACCTATAGTCCAGTGTTCAGGTATCCAAACTGGGGGCAAAATGAAGAGTTCTGCATTCGCCTAGAAAATGTCATAGGGAAAAATGTCAGTAATAATTAATACAGTGTATTCAATACATTTGTATTGTATTCAACTACATTTCAAAAGTCTGTAGCTGCAGAAAGGACATGGCAGTCGCTGCTGGATTTGATGAGGTCACCCCATGTATGATTGTAATGTGTCTCTATTCAAAAAAATAAAACATGATTACAAAGTCACAAAATACTGACTATCCATTCATTTTTTTTTTTTGTATTCTGATTAGTCTCATTACAGTGTACATACCGCAAATGCACTCTGATATTATAACAATTTATACTGTTTATTGATCCCCAGTGGGGGAAATTACATTTACACTCTGTTGGTTAGTAATCCGTACACACAGGTCTGAAATACACACACATGCTCAGGACCTATTCATGCACAAATGGAGAGATGTCAGGTGAGTAGGCTGCCAGCTGACCGGCGCCCTGGGTGGTTGGGGTGCACGGAGCCTTGCTCAAGGGCACCTGGCAGTGCCCAGGACGTGAAGTGGCATCTCTCAGCTCGCGATCCACACTCCGTACTTTTGTCCATCGGGGACTTGGGCTGACGACCCTCCTGTTCCACCCCAACTCCCTACGATTTGGGCAACTGCGTGATCAGTGAGACTGAGCTGGGAGCTCATTCTATAGCTTATGAGCTGGCGGCCTTAGCTTACATGGTAACTCTTAATATTTCCCCCCACCCATCATTATGTATTAATTTGAACCGTTAATTAGAGCTGCAAAGATAAATCGATTAGTTAACTATTAAAATAATCGTTAGTTGCAGCCATACCGCTAACCCTCTGTTTGTGTACTGTGTCATAGCTCTACAGTCCCTGACAAAAGTCTTGTCGCTTGTGTGCAAATTGACCTGAAGTGCCACTGA
>NC_045734.1:3090375-3100790 GCF_008692095.1 Etheostoma spectabile | reverse complement strand
ACTGAAATATATTTTCTATCAAGATTATTTACAAGAAATGGCTCATTTTAATCCCAACATCTTTGTAATAATGTTTCAGTGCACAAAACAAACTTTCAAAAAGTATTCTAATATTCACAGCTTGGTAAAGCCCATTGAGTCCATTTTTGCAAAGACATAAGTGTTGTCGCCTTGTCATATGAGCTTCACCTGTACTAATAATGGATCAATTAGGTCTCAGGTGTGTAAAACAACCCCAGTACACTAGATCACATCAAACTGCAACTAGACATCTGCAAACATGCTAGATTCACCCTGAGACTAAAGTTTTGTTTATCAGAGGCTGAAGACCAGATCCACGGCTGATGTGGCAGACCCCTTCAATGTGTCTCACGTCAAGTACAGAAGATTAAAAAAAACATTTAAAGACACTGGAGATGTTTTTGACAAGCCCAGGTCAGGCAGACCCCCAAGACAACTGCTCGAGAGGACCGTTTGTTGGCTCGAAAATCCAAGGCCAGCCCATTTTCCACTGCAGCAGCTCCACAAGACCTGGTCCCCTGAAGTCCCTGTGTCAATCAGAACAGTTTGTCAGATTCGGTCTCGAAATGGTCGAATCTGCCCAAGCCAGCACTAACACAAAGACAATGACACCGTGTGGCATGTGCCAAGCCCACAGCCTGCTAAAAGGATGGATGCTGGAAAGTGGAAGAAGGTGGATTTTTCAGATGAATCTTCTTTTTGATTACACCACAGTCGCCGCAATTATTGCAGGAGACCTACTGGCCCGCATGGATCCAAGATTCACCCAGAAAACAGTGAAGTTTGGTGGCGGAAAAATCATGGTCTGGGGTCCAGTATCCATTATGGGGTGTGCGAGAGATCTGCAGGGTGGAAGGCAACCAATAGTCTCAAATACCAAGAAATCTTAGCTACCTCTTATATTCCCAACCATAAAAGAGGCCAAATTCTCCACGCAAATGTGTGCTCATCGCATACTTCCATCTCCACTTTAAAGTTCCTCAAGGCGAAGAAGATCAAGACGCTCCAGGATTGGCCGGCCCAGTCACCAGACATGAACATCATTGAGCATATGTGGGGTAGGATGAAAGAGGAAGCATGGAAGACCAAACCAAAGAATATTGATGAACTTTGGGAGGCAGGAAGACTGCTTTCCTAGCTATTCCTGATGACTTCATCAACACATGGTCTGAATCCTTGCCAAACCGCATGGATGCAGTCCTTCAAGCTCATGGAAGTCATACAAGATATTAAATTTGGATCTCACAGCACCACTATTTAATTTGCTGACATATTTTATTATTTGCAGTAAATTTGTTCAATTTCTGTATAGGCGACAAAACTTTTGTCTTGCCAAAATTTGACCTTTCTGTCTTGTTTAAATTATAAATCTTTTTTCAGTGAAACTAATTTATTTCAGTGCATTGAACATCATTTGGGAGGGTTTTAGCTTTTCATATGAGCTATTTCTACACCAATTAGATTAATTAAAAGTCAGGTTAATAGCAGGTGTTTCACAAAAATAAGCGACAAGACTTTTGTCAGGGACTGTAGTAAAAAATGGTTAGCAAGTGCACTAATCACTATTGGTATAACGGCTCTATTTCCTCCCATAGTTCCCACTTGGTTTGCTGCGGCTGCCAGTGTACGGGTTGGGAATGCTCTTGGTGCAGGAAACATAGAGCGCCAAACTGTCTTCCAAAGTCCCCTCATTTGTTCATGTAAGACCCCATGCATACTGAACATGATGCATGCAATGCCCTTCACTTGAGTGATAGTATTATTTTGCTGCTTTGTGTTCTTAAAACCTTTGATTTGAATGTTTATTTTAAAGACTTTTCCAATTCAGAAGAGAGGATTAAATTTAACATTTGACCCATTACAAGATATATCAGAGATTCCTTGTAATCGCTCAGATTGAATCAATAGTAACACTTTATATGTAAAAGGAATCATTGCAATTATTGTACACCCACGTTTTGAGCTTCTTCTTACACTTAAACCATCCATTCATAATATTCCACTTCCTTGTTGTTCACCTCTTCCCTGCTATATATCATTTACATGTCTCCCCATGGCAGTCATTTGCATGTTTCGTTGGAGCCAGCCTCAGCCTCTCCAGAAATGTCATTGGATACATCTTTACATCGGAACTGTAAGTAAAGTCTTTGACACGATACTCTGTAACATTTTATTTGAAGGGGGGTGTGGCATAAGACTGACATGACACCGTCATAACTATAACATGACACATTTCATGAACACAAGGAGTCTATGTGACTGTTCATTGATTGTCATTCAGAAAATTATAACTTCTAATTTAGTGTTTTTTTAGTTGTTTGTTATGACAACTTGACATTGAGCAAGACTCTGAGTCAGGGCGTCTCAGTTCTAACCGTCTCTGGGTCCTGGGTGATGAGCTTGGTTAGGTGGAATTCCAGGGTAAGTTAATACGAGGCAGTAGTGAGGGACAAGTCTTCGCTATTCCTGCAATGCAATTTGCTCTGCATAACTGTTAACCGAGTTCTCAGTGAAAGCGGCCAGAGGGGACCAAAAACAGCATCCGAGACTTACAGAGGAGGCGGGTTTGGCTCTTAGCACCACTGGCTGGGTTGGCTAATTGGACAGCAGTTAACAATAGTTAACCAAGCTAATTAGCTAACAGCACTAACTCAGTTTGTCCTGTAAAGTCTATGGAACGTGAGGATGCTGGTGTGATTATCGCTGCTTCACAATCAGCAAATTTATATTTCTTTGTTTTTTTTAGTAAATTAAGTAACTTACGTTTTAGATTAGGTGTTGGTCCCCTGCTTAACTATCAATTCTGGACTTTGTTCTGCTGCCAGCCTGTGTAACGTACGTTACTCACCGTTGTCGACTGTTAGCTTCAGCTGGCTTACGTTCCCTGTCAACCTCCCAACTAACGGTTACCGCTAGCTATTGATCTAGCGAGGATGATCCCTTCAGACCACAGTGAACTTCAGTGGACTCTCCATCCAAACTCCCGACTGGACCTTTGTCTGCCATGACTACCGGACTCTTTCAAGTACTTTTTCCCTTGTCTCCGCCAATCACTTGGTAGCTTTGAGACGACGGCTACCTTCTGTCAGCTTCCACCGAATAACAGCTCGCTGAGCATATCTGTTTGCCGTAGAGCTCTTTTAGTCCTGTTTTTGGCACAAGCAAATGGCTAACACTACCGTTAGTGTTGGCCACTATTCAATTCAGTTCAATTAAATTTTATTTATTGTATCAATTCATATAAGAGAGTTATCTGGAGCCACTTTACAGATAGAGTAGGTCTAGATCACATAATTTTCAAGGACCCAACTGTTATAATAGTTCCTTCCAGAGCAGCAAGGGTGCGACAGTGGCGACAGAATACTCCACACACTAGCATCTCACATCAAGTTTACCTCTCTGCACCTGCGAAAATGGTGCTCCAATTAATTCCCTCCTGCAACTTCTCAACATCATCTGCTATGTCGCTCCAGCTTACATTGCCGACATAAAATCCTCGGACTCCTCAGTTGTCCTTGCTATCTCTTTTCTCCAAAGCCAAAGCTGCCGTCAGGCAGCACAGGGTCCGCTGAGAAAGAAGGGTCGACACCGTGGTGCGAAACTTCGGCCCATAAGAAACTGAGCTGGGCTGTATCCACTCTGGAGGGGTGTCTCTCTAGGCAAGTAGAGCCAGAAACGGTCAGCTGCTTTCTTCAGAAACAGGTCTGGAAGGCCACTCTGCTTCACCATTACTTCGCGGAAACCTTAGGCTGCTGGTGACATGTCTGAATCCATATGAGGCTGCAAAGGAAGCAAGGCTTGTCCAGGAACTTGTACCCCGTTATCGGACATCAAAGTTTCAGAATGCCATGCCTGGCAAGAATCGACTTGAGATGAACAATAACATCAGTGGCCTTGATGTGAATGCTATTGGTAGAGTATTCCTTCTGCTGTAGCTTAGCTGGCTGACACCCGCACCGCTTCAGCTCGCTTCGGGTCCAACCACCGATGGGAGGCAAGGCAAGCAGCTTTATTTGTATAGCACATTTCAGCAACAGGGCAATTCAAAGTGCTTTACATAAAGCATTTAAAAAACAAACAAAAAAACAGATAACACAGTATAAACAGTTAGGGAGGCTTGAAAACTGTGAACTAGCTGGCTTATAATACCTCTGAGACAAAAATGCCTCCAAAAGTGCAAAACGATGATTTTTGCAACATTATACCGAGATATCTTGTCTCAGGGACATGAGCAAGGGAAGTCATTTGAAAATACTACCAGGTTTCTACTGATCCAAAGCTTAATGCTAATCGGTGAAGTATCCCTTTATGACAAGTCCAAATGGTTCCACTTTACATTAGTCAAGGACACTATTCTACATGTCACCTTTATATAGCATTTTGATAGTAAGTACTATCATTTACTGAATGACCCTCAATGACACAGTCATGAACATTCAAAAATACTCCTTCATGTTCATGACAGGTGTCATGTTATATTTATGACGGTGTCATATGCAATAACATTCAAATAAAGTGCTTTACGTTCTTGCACTAACATAATTTTTTATTTTGTCTATCCTATTTGGGGTCCATGTGACATAGCAGGCTTAGTTTCATATTTCTGTCCAGACTTTGTGATGGTGAAATCAAACTTCATGAATGTCCAATTAATTCACTTTATTTAAGGTCAAGGAAACATATTCATGACCACAATTATAATGGTCTCCTACGCCAATTTAAAACCAACATACACACATAAAGCTAAATATTGCAACCCTTGGAAACCGCCACACGACCTGTCTATCCGCACGTGGACCCTGTCTTTTTTGGATGTGATTTTTTTTGGAACTCTCCACGGCGCGGATCAATGGTGCCTCGGGGAAGACTCTGGACACGTGGAGGTGCTCGTTAATTCTGTGAGGGCAAGTTAGACTCTACCTCTAACTTGACCTCTAACTTGCATCTCTAACTTGCGCAGGTTTTGGTCCCTTGTCTTGTGTCTGTCTGTTTATGTGTGTGTTTTGTATGTGTCTGTTTCGTTTCTTTGCGTGTGTTGTCTCCCTCCCTCCCGTCTTTCCTCTGTTAAATATTATTATTTCTTTTTTTTGGGGCCCTGAACGTTCTTTTGTCTCAGTGTTCGTTTGGCGGCTGTGCTCAGTGGTAGAGCGGTTGCCTCCAATCGGAAGGTTGGTGGTTTGATCCCCGGCCCTGCATCCACGTGAAGTGTCCTTGGTCAAGACACTGAACCCCGAGTTTCCCCCGTGTCTGTGCATCGGAGTGTGAATGTGTGTGAGTGTTTATCTGAGAGCAGGTGGCACCTTGTACGGCAGCCTTGGCCACAGTGTATGAATGTGTGTGAATGGTGAATGTATCCTGTATGATGTAAAAGCGCTTTGAGTAGTCGTTAAGAAAAGTAAATATGTTAAAAAAAACACAACTAGCTAAATAGCTTCTTAAAGTTTCATATAGGCCTGCCATGACATATTTATTAGAGGTTATGTTGTCTTGCTTATGTCAAGTTGTTTATAAACAACATCTCAAACAATGCTAACTTACATTAAAAGCGTCATTTACCGAATGATACTTAATGACAACAGTCAACCATTCAACAAGACTCCTTCATGATCATGACGTGTCAGTTTTATGCACACCCCTGTAAAACAAAAGGGTTACCCCAATACTATTACTTTCTTTTACTAACAAATTATTTATTTTGTGTATCCTTATTTGCAGTCAATGTGACATGCAGTGGGTCCATGTTCTATACATTTACCAAGCTCATCATCTCATCTGGCTGAAAAACACTGAACTCCTTATTGTTTGATGCCACAGTCAACACTGCTGACAGCTAGTCATACTATTTTTGCAGAGTCTGCCATATAGTATCTGTTACCCAGTTTTCCATTTCTGTTAAGATAGCAAACCTATCTTTTATTGTATTTACTGTACATGTCAGCTGGAGATGTTTTTCTACCTCACTAAAGAACCTTTGCCAAAACATCTATTAGTGTCTACCAATAATCTCTATCTTCATTTTTTGAGACATTTTACAGAGGGTTGCTGACGTCAGATCATATTTGCTTTGTGCATCTTGCTGATGCTGTTTGCGGTGAGAAACAACCTAATGGATTAATCAGATTTACACCCAATATTGACATACATTACACAGAATGGGATTGACCCAATCTTTGTTTGATTTGGGCAGGTGTTGCTGGAGGGTTCTCAGAGGAGCAGGGAAACAGCTGATGTTGCTCTGTGTAACCTGGTGGGATACTACTTTATTGGTTTCCCTATTGTGTGTCCCTAATGTTTGCAGCAAACATGGGCATTGTAGGTAAGACCCAACATTCATTGTAAATTAATGTACAGTTCTGCAATTACTGCTGTATTATCTCCTGCTTGTCAAGTAGAGTTTGGGAAAGCCATTAAAACTCTTCTCTTGTCTCTGTGAAAAGACTATGGACAGGACTTTGCATTTGTGTGTTGATGCAGTCAATTTTCTTCGTCATATTTGTGTGCAAGCTCGATTGGAAGAAGGCTGCTGAAGAGGTGCGGACCTATACATCCCTTAACCAATCAAAATTGACTTTGCTCGAGATGAGTTTAAATTAATACTGATGTTAATAACTATTTCTAATGTTTCTGATCAGGCTCTTGTGAGAGCAGGAGTCCAGATCAAAGACGAAAATGAGATGGTTGAGATAAATTAAGGTGCTCTGATGCACTAACTGAAACATCCTTGTGTGACAGTAGTTCTTAAAACTAAAGCTTCTCTCCAAACCTCCAGACTCGAATCAGAACCAGTACCATGTAGCACTACTGCATCTAGTGGTGAGATTGCTGAGGTGGACCACACGTGTCAGGAGGCGCATGTTGCAGACCAGAATAAATCCACTACCACTACAGTGGGAAATGTTTTGTCAATAACACAGCTGGTTTTACGGCGGGCCTCATATTGCTGCTCATGGTCATCATCCTCGTCGCTGGAATACATCGCAGACATTCCCTCACCAGGCTGCTGAAATAATTCGCCGATGATTCAAGGCTTGCTTTCAGACTGATGGCTGTCAGGATTGATAGCATCCATCCATTGAAGTAAATGAAAATGTTAACCTGAATCACCTTGTAAGATGGTTACTGGTGCTGTTGATCCCACTGGGATCAACCCCTCAGTCGCAGTATTGTGCAGGTTTACCAACAACCCTTTCATAGACTACTGGCAGCCACTTAATGGCAAGAGTTGAATCAAACAAGGCGATGGAATATCTAGCCGATGAGACCCAGGTATTTTGAGAAGTTACAAGTTGCAACAGTCTAGACGGCAATATGAAACCAAGCCTACTATGGCACATAGAGGTCGAAAATGGCTTAATGCAATTTGCGATTTCTTGAGGCATGTTTGATTCTGCATTACAGTATGGTGCTGTATTCTGTTCATAGTGAATTTGAATAATTTAGGAACTGTTCGTTTTTTATTTGAGGGCTACCGAGGAGTTTGGGTATCTTTAATCAAAATAGACTTGACCCTCCTTCGCTTTGGCCCTCCAAAACGATTGGAAAAGCTTGCCCCACCCCAACAATTTATTGATGCCTTCTGTACAGGATGTGCTTGGCAAAGAAGTACAGATACCACTGTTTTACTACAACCATGACATCAGATTCAACCTCTGCTGTGTCATCTTACACACCACACTCCACTGGGTATAACCCTACTGACAGCTGCCCGCCAATCGGTAATTCCAAGTAAAAGCAACACTAGAAACCTTCCCCTCTAGGTGAGAACCCTGGCCAACTTGCAGTCCTCCATGTGGGCGAGTTACACGTTTAACCTCCGCCACTGCCCAACTCATTTAAGAAAGACAGAAAACCCTAATGAATGTGGGCAAATGCAGCAACAATTAAATTTATCTTTGGTTTTTCTAATTAGAAATACAATATTGACACATTTCACAAAAAAACAGATTAACTACCTATCAAACATTAAATTACCTTATAGCTTAATGATAAAAGTAATGTATTTGAATGTGTATTTATAATCAAAGCAACCTGAATACTTTCTTATTGTTATCCAGTCTTATGTTGATCACCTAGACTGTTTTTTTTTTTTATTTAACAACAATTATTAAACAACAAACCAACTTTAACATAAAACAAGCAGACAAGCATGTAAAATGTTAATGAAATACTGAAAGGATATTAATGATGAACATAATGACAAAATGATAACGTTAATAATGAATCAATAATGATAGTAATGTATATGATATTATAATAACAACATAATAATGATGACAATAAGAACTGTAACAATCATGTACCGGTCTGGGTCTCAGATACGGATCATAGTAGATCACCTTCGAGGAACATGGCATTGATTTTTGAGTGTTGTTCATCACAATTTGAAGAGTTTCCATGTCTTCTGGTGCTGAAAGGTAATGAGGAAATCCTCCTTTCTGTTCCATCATCCAGTTGCCTTCTAGGACATCCTGAGGTGCCTTTATCTGATTTGCAGGGTCCATTTGGAGAACAGCAGGCTCCATTACCCCCCCCCCCCACGGAGTAAAGGGCTGGTGGCTGTTGAGCCCACATTGCTTTCTGATACTTCAGGATTGGGTGCTTGACCCGGTTACAAGACCCAAGTTAAATCAATAAATCCACATGCAGTCACAAATGCATTTAAATTGGTCCAATTTTTGACCAATGCATGTTCTTAAACATGTTACAATGACTAGGTGCAGTTCAGTGTTCGAATAAGTCATTTCTTTTGCACTTCTTTACTGACCGAAGAGTTCTCAGAAACATCGCCATCCAGTGCAAAACCGTCGCTCATGGTAACTTCACAGTCCTTAATGGATACGCAAAAGCATGAGTGATTGTGCGGGTTTTAAGGGTGTGACTGTTTGTGTGCAATAAACTTCCTTCACACTTAACAAACTCTTTTGGCGCAGAGCTGCAAGGCCTCTTACCATCTGTATACAGTCCACCATTACAGTGGCATTTTGTTTAACGTTGCAGTACATCAATGTTTTACATTTGTGATCAGCTGTGTATTGAAATCCTCAGTTGCTGATAGACAGCCATAAACACTGCGTCCCATTACTATGTCCGTAGCCGTTACTGAGCAATGGGTTTAAATGGAAAAATTAACAAATACAAAATTGATCAGATCCATCGCAAATATTATTGCTTATTAGAATCTACGAATTTACATCGCTTTGAAGCATCAGATAGGAATTGTAAAAGGAAAGGAGAAGGAAAAAGAAAAAGGAAAAAATGAGAGGTGGTCTAAAAGACCTGCCATCATTCAATGGGACGAAACCTTATGTCCTTAAAAACCTGAATGGTAGGGTTCGACTGTCTTCGCTCCAGCCATGCCATAAAGGGGATCTAGAAAGTACATCTCCCTTTTCTGTGGTTTCATTATCGTTAAATGTCATTATATATATATGTAATAGGAACAAATCACACTCATGACTTTTAAGGTTGACCTTGTACAGAACACAACAGAAAACTACAGGCAATGCTTAAAGATGTATACTGTGATGCACTGCACTGGAACCTTTGTTTTATAGTAGTTTAAATAGAAAAGCCTAAAACTAAATTTGCGTACACCTATAGTCCAGTGTTCAGGTATCCAAACTGGGGGCAAAATGAAGAGTTCTGCATTCGCCTAGAAAATGTCAGTAGGGAAAAATGTCAGTAATAATTAATACAGTGTATTCAATACATTTGTATTGTATTCAACTACATTTCAAAAGTACTTGTAGCTGCGAAAGGACATGGCAGTCGCTGCTGGATTTGATGAGGTCACCCCATGTATGATTGTAATGTGTCTCTATTCAAAAAAATAAAACATGATTACAAAGTCACAAAATACTGACTATCCATTCATTTTTTTTTTTTGTATTCTGATTAGTCTCATTACAGTGTACATACCGGCAAATGCACTCTGATATTATAACAATTTATACTGTTTATTGATCCCCAGTGGGGGAAATTACATTTACACTCTGTTGGTTAGTAATCCGTACACACAGGTCTGAAATACACACACATGCTCAGGACCTATTCATGCACAAATGGAGAGATGTCAGGTGAGTAGGCTGCCAGCTGACCGGCGCCCTGGGTGGTTGGGGTGCACGGAGCCTTGCTCAAGGGCACCTGGCAGTGCCCAGGACGTGAAGTGGCATCTCTCAGCTCGCGATCCACACTCCGTACTTTTGTCCATCGGGGACTTGGGCTGACGACCCTCCTGTTCCAACCCCAACTCCCTACGATTTGGGCAACTGCACCAGATCCACGGCTGATGTGGCAGACACCTTCAATGTGTCTCAGCGTCAAGTACAGAAGATTAAAAAAAACATTTAAAGACACTGGAGATGTTTTTGACAAGCCCAGGTCAGGCAGACCCC
>NC_045734.1:3090125-3090322 GCF_008692095.1 Etheostoma spectabile | reverse complement strand
CCATTTTCCACTGCAGCAGAGCTCCACAAGACCTGGTCCCCTGAAGTCCCTGTGTCAATCAGAACAGTTTGTCAGATTCTGTCTCGAAATGGTCGAATCAGTGCCCAGAAGCCAGCACTAAACAAAAGACAAATGAAACACCGTGTGGCATGTGCCAAGGCCCACAGCCTGCTAAAAGGATGGATGCTGGAGAAGTG
>NC_045734.1:3089948-3090034 GCF_008692095.1 Etheostoma spectabile | reverse complement strand
CCAAGATTCACCCAGAAAACAGTGAAGTTTGGTGGCGGAAAAATCATGGTCTGGGGTCCAGTATCCAGTATGGGGGTGTGCGAGAG
>NC_045734.1:3088163-3089938 GCF_008692095.1 Etheostoma spectabile | reverse complement strand
CCTTTTTTCTGACTTGAACAAAAAGTTTGTACATCTATTTATGTATTGAGTGAACCATTTTAACATGGCTCTAATAAACCTGAAGCCCACTTCATGACATCAACATATGTCCATGCTTTCTGTTTTCTGTTTGCTGTAACATGAGATGAGAAATGAAGGACAACTTGTAGCTTAAAATAAAGACCTCTGACCCACAGGTTGGACACTGGACTGTCTGCAGGAGTGGGGGCCCTTTGTCCGGCTGGCCATCCCCAGTATGCTCATGCTTTGTCTGGAGTGGTGGATATTTGAAATAGCTGGATTCCTGGCCGGAGTGATCAGTGAGACTGAGCTGGGAGCTCATTCTATAGCTTATGAGCTGGCGGCCTTAATTAACCTGACTTTTAATTAATCAATTGGTGTAAGAAATAGCTCATATGAAAAGCTAAAACCCTCCCAAATGATGTTCAATGCATGAAATAAATTAGTTTCACTGAAAAAAGATTTATAATTTAAACAAGACAGAAAGGTCAAATTTTGGCAAGACAAAAGTTTTGTCGCCTATACAGAAATTGAACAAATTTACTGCAAATAATTAAATATGTCAGCAAATAAATAGTGGTGCTGTGAGATCCAAATTTAATATTTGTATGAATTCCATGAGTTGAAGGACTGCATCCATGCGGTTTGGCAAGGATTCAGACCATGTGTTGATGAAGTCATCAGGATAGCTATGGAAAGCAGTCTTCCTGCCTCCAAAGTTCATCATATTCTTTGGTTTGGTCTTCCATGCTCTCTTTCATCCTACCCCATATGCTCAATGATGTTCATGTCTGGTGACTGGGCCGGCCAATCCTGGAGCGTCTTGATCTTCTTCGCCTTGAGGAACTTTAAAGTGGAGATGGAAGTATGGATGGAGCACCATTTGCTGAGAATTGGCCTCTTTTATGGTTGGGAATATAAGAGGTAGCTAGATTTCTTGGTATTTGAGACTATTGATGTTGCCTTCCACCCTGCAGATCTCTCGCACACCCCCATACTGGATACTGGACCCCAGACCATGATTTTTCCGCCACCAAACTTCACTGTTTTTGGGTGAATCTTGGATCCATGCGGGTCCAGTAGGTCTCCTGCAATACTTGCGGCGACTGTGTGTAATTCAACAGAGATTCATCTGAAAAATCCACCTCTTCCACTTCTCCCGCACCATCCTTTAGCAGGCTGTGGGCCTTGGCACATGCACACGGTGTTTCATTGTCTTTTGTTAGTGCTGGCTTCGGGCACATGATTCGACCATTTCGAGACAGAATCTGACAAACTGTTCTGATTGACACAGGGACTTCAGGGGACAGGTCTTGTGGAGCTCTGCTGCAGTGGAAAATGGGCTGGCTTGGTTTCGAGCCAACAAACGGTCCTCTCGAGCAGTTGTCTTGCGGGGTCTGCCTGACCTGGGCTTGTCAAAAACATCTCCAGTGTCTTTAAATGTTTTTTTAATCTTCTGTACTTGACGCTGAGACACATTGAAGGTGTCTGCACATCAGCCTGGATCTGGTCTTCAGCCTCTTGATAATCAAAACTTTAGTCTCAGGGTGAATCTTAGGCATGTTTGCAGGTTAGTTGCAGTTGATGTGAAGGTTAGTGTACTGGGGTTGTTTTATACACACCTGAGACCTAATTGATCCATTATTAGTCACAGGTGAAGCTCATATGACAAGGCGACAACATTATGTCTTTGCAAAAATGGACTCAATGGGCTTTACCAAGCTGTGAATTTAGAATACTTTTTGACAGTGTTG
>NC_045734.1:3085533-3088138 GCF_008692095.1 Etheostoma spectabile | reverse complement strand
ATAGCAGGTGTTTCTACAAAATAGATAAGCGACAAGACTTTTGTCAGGGACTGTAGTAAAATAATGGTTAAGCAAAAGTAGCACTAATACACTATTGGTAATAACGGCTCTATTTCCTCCCATAGTTCCCACTTGGATTTGCTGCGGCTGCCAGTGTACGGGTTGGGAATGCTCTTGGTGCAGGAAACATAGAGCAGGCCAAACTGTCTTCCAAAGTCCCCATCATTTGTTCATGTAAGACCCCATGCATACTGAACATGATGCATGCAATGCCCTTCACTTGAGTGATAGTAGTAGTTTAGCTGCTTTGTGTTCTTAAAACCTTTGATTTGAATGTTTATTTTAAAGACTTTTCCAATTCAGAGAGAGAGGAATTAAATTTAACATTTGACCCATTACAAGATATATCAGAGATTCCTTGTAATCGCTCAGATTGAATCAATAGTAACACTTTATATGTAAAAGGAATCATTGCAATTATTGTACACACCACAGTTTTGAGCTTCTTCTTACACTTAAACCATCCATTCATAATATTCCACTTCCTTGTGTTCACCTCTTCCCTGCTAATTATATCATGTACATGTCTCCCCATGGCAGTCATAATTGCATGTTTCGTTGGAGCCAGCCTCAGCCTCTCCAGAAATGTCATTGGATACATCTTTACATCGGAACTGTAAGTAAAGTCTTTGACACGATACTCTGTAACATTTTATTTGAAGGGGGGTGTGGCATAAGACTGACATGACACCGTCATAACTATAACATGACACATTTCATGAACACAAAGGAGTCTATGTGACTGTTCATTGATTGTCATTCAGAAAATTATAAACTTCTAATTTAGTGTTTGTTTTAGGTTGTTTGTTATGACAACTTGACATTGAGCAAGACTCTGAGTCAGGGCGTCTCAGTTCTAAACCGTCTCTGGGTCTCTGGGTGAGTGAGCTTGGTTAGGTTGAGAATTCCAGGGTAAGTTAATACGAGGCAGAGTAGTGAGGGACAAGTCTTCGCTATTCCTGCAATGCAGATTTGCTCTGCAGTAACTGTTAACCGAGTTCTCAGTGAAAGCGGCCAGAGGGGACCAAAAACAGCATCCGAGACTTACAGAGGAGGCGGGTTTGGCTCTTAGCACCACTGGGCTGGGTTGGCTAATTGGACAGCAGTTAACAATAGTTAACCAAGCTAATTAGCTAACAGCAGCTAACTACAGTTTGTCCTGTAAAGTCTATGGAACGTGAGGATGCTGGTGTGATTATCGCTGCTTCACAATCAGCAAAATTTATATTTCTTTTGTTTTTTTAGTAAATTAAGTAACTTACGTTTTAGATTAGGTGTTGGTCCCCTGCTTTAACTATCAATTCTGGACTTTGTTCTGCTGCCAGCCTGTGTAACGTACGTTACTCACCGTTGATCGACTGTTAGCTTCAGCTGGCTTACGTTACCTGTCAACCTCCCAACTAACGGTTACCGCTAGCTAGTGATCTAGCGAGGATGATCCCTTCAGACCACAGTGAACTTCAGTGGACTCTCCATCCAAACTCCCGACTGGACCTTTGTCTGCCATGACTACCGGACTCTTTCAAGTACTTTTTCCCTTGTCTCCGCCAATCACTTGGTAGCTTTGAGACGACCGGCTACCTTCTGTCAGCTTCCACCGAATAACAGCTCGCTGAGCATATCTGTTTGCCGTAGAGCTCTTTTAGTCCTGTTTTTGGCACAAGCAAATGGCTAACACTAACGTTAGTGTTGGCCACTATTCAATTCAGTTCAATTAAATTTTATTTATTGTATCAATTCATATAAGGAGTTATCTGGAGCCACTTTACAGATAGAGTAGGTCTAGATCACATAATTTTCAAGGACCCAACTGTTATAATAGTTCCTTCCAGAGCAAGCAAGGGTGCGACAGTGGCGACAGAATACTCCACACACTAGCATCTCACATCAAGTTTACCTCTCTGCACTGCTGAAAATGGTGCTCCAAAATTAATTCCTCACTGCAACTTCTCAACATCATCTGCTATGTCGCTCCAGCTTACATTGCCGACATAAAATCCCTCGGACTCCTCAGTTGTCCTTGCTATCTCTTTTCTCCAAAGCCAAAGCTTTGCCGTCAGGCAGCACAGGGTCCAGCTGAGAAAGAAGGGTCGACACCGTGGTGCGAAGACTTCGGCCCATAAGAAACTGAGCTGGGCTGTATCCACTCTGGAGGGGTGTGTCTCTCTAGGCAAGTAGAGCCAGAAACGGGTCAGCTGCTTTCTTCAGAAGCAGGTCTGGAAGGCCACTCTGCTTCACCATTACTCTGCGGAAACCTTAGGCTGCTGGTGACATGTCTGAATCCATATGAGGCTGCAAAGGAAGCAAAGGCTTGTCCAGGAACTTGTACCCCGTTATCGGACATCAAAGTTTCAGGAATGCCATGCCTGGCAAGAATCGACTTGAGATGAACAATAACATCAGTGGACTTGATGTGAGATGCTAGTGTGTAGAGTATTCCGTCTGCTGTAGCTTAGCTGGCTGACACCCGACTCGCTTCAGCTCGCTTCGGGTCCAACCACCGATGGGAGGCAAGGCAAGGCAGCTTTATTTGTATAGCACATTT
>NC_045734.1:3084376-3085523 GCF_008692095.1 Etheostoma spectabile | reverse complement strand
AACAGGGCAATTCAAAGTGCTTTACATAAAAAGCAATTTAAAAACAAAACAAAAAAAACAGATAAAACACAAGTATAAACAGTTAAGGGAGGCTTGAAAACATGTGGAACTAGCTGGCTTATAATACCTCTGGACAAAAATGCCTCCAAAGATGCAAAACGATGATTTTTGCAACATTATACCGAGATATCTTGTCTCAGGGGGACATGAGCAAGGGAAGTCATTTGAAAATACTACCAGGTTTCTACTGATCCAAAGCTTAATGCTAATCGGTGAAGTATCCCTTTAATGACAAGTCCAAATGGTTCCACTTTACATTAGGTCAAGGACACTATTCTACATGTCACCTTTATATAAGCATTTTGATAGTAAGTACTATCATTTACTGAATGACCCTCAATGACAACAGTCATGAACATTCAAAAATACTCCTTCATGTTCATGACAGGTGTCATGTTATAGTTATGACGGTGTCATATGCAATAACATTCAAATAAAGTGCTTTACGTTCTTGCACTAACATAATTTTTATTTTGTCTATCCTTATTTGGGGTCCATGTGACATAGCAGGCTTAGTTTCATATTTCTGTCCAGACTTTGGTGATGGTGAAATCAAACTTCATGAAATGTCCAAATTAATTCACTTTATTTAAGGTCAAGGAAACATATTCATGACACAATTATAATGGTCTCCTGACGACCAATTTAAAACCAACATACACACATAAAGCTAAATATTGCAACCCGTTGGAAACCGCCACACGACCTGTCTATCCGCACGTGGACCCTGTCTTTTTTGGATGTGATTTTTTTGGAACTCTCCACGGCGCGGATCAATGGTGCCTCGGGGAAGACTCTGGACACGTGGAGGTGCATCGTTAAGTCTGTGAGGGCAAGTTAGAGCTCTACCTCTAACTTGACCTCTAACTTGCATCTCTAACTTGCGCAGGTGTTTGGTCCCTTGTCTTGTGTCTGTCTGTTTATGTGTGTGTTTTGTATGTGTCTGTTTCTGTTTCTGCGTGTGTTGTCTCCCTCCCTCCCGTCTTTCCTCTGTTTAAATATTATTATTTCTTTTTTTTGGGGCCCTGAGACGTGTTCTTTGTCTCAGTGTATCGTTTGGCGGCTGTGGCTCAGTGGTAGAGCGGTT
>NC_045734.1:3079352-3084366 GCF_008692095.1 Etheostoma spectabile | reverse complement strand
CGGAAGGTTGGTGGTTTGATCCCCGGCCCTGCAGTCCCACGTTGAAGTGTCCTTGGTCAAGACACTGAACCCCGAGTTTCCCCCGGTGCTGTGCATCGGAGTGTGAATGTGTGTGAGTGTTTATCTGAGCAGGTGGCACCTTGTACGGCAGCCTTGGCCACAGTGTATGAATGTGTGTGAATGGTGAATGTATCCTGTATGATGTAAAAGCGCTTTGAGTAGTCGTTAAGAAAAGTAAATATGTTAAAAAAAAACACAACTAGCTAAATAGCTTCTTAAAGTTTCATAATTAGGCCTGCCATGACATATTTATTAGAGGTTATGTTGTCTTGCTTAATGTCAAGTTGTTATAACAAACATCTCAAACAATGCTAACTTAGCATTAAAAGCGTCATTTACCGAATGATACTTAATGACAACAGTCAAGACCATTCAACAAGACTCCTTCATGATCATGACGTGTCAGTTTTATGCACACCCCTGTAAAAACAAAAAGGTTACCCCAATACTATTTACTTTCTTTTACTAACAGAATTATTTATTTTGTGTATCCTTATTTGCAGTCAATGTGACATTGCAGGCTTGGGTCCATGTTCTATACATTTACCAAGCTCATCATCTTCATGCTGGCTGAGAAACACTGAACTCCTTATTGTTTGATGCCACAGTCAACACTGCTGAGACAGCTAGTCATACTATTTTTGCAGAGTCTGCCATATAGTATCTGTTACCCAGTTTGTTCCATTTCTGTTAAGATAGCAAACCTAATCTGTTTATTGTATTTACTGTACATGTCAGCTGGAGATGTTTTTCTACCTCACTAAAGAACCTTTGCCAAAACATCTATTAGTGTCTACCAATAATCTCTATCTTCATTTTTTAGAGACATTTTACAGAGGGTTGCTGACGTCATGATCATATTTGGCTTTGTGCATCTTGCTGATGCTGTTGCGGTGAGAAACAACCTAATGGTAGTAATCAGGATTTTACACCCAATATTGACATACAGTACACAGAATGGGATTGACCCAATCTTTGTTTGATTTGGGCAGGGTGTTGCTGGAGGGGTTCTCAGAGGAGCAGGGAAACAGCTGATTGGTGCTCTGTGTAACCTGGTGGGATACTACTTTATTGGTTTCCCTATTGGTGTGTCCCTAATGTTTGCAGCAAACATGGGCATTGTAGGTAAGACCCAACTATTCATGTTAAATTAATGTACAGTTCTGCAATTACTGCTGTATTATCTCCTGCTTGTCAAGTAGAGTTTGGGAAAGCCATTAAAACTCTTCTCTTGTCTCTGTGAAAAGGACTATGGACAGGACTTTGCATTTGTGTGTTGATGCAGTCAATTTTCTTCGTCATATTTGTGTGCAAGCTCGATTGGAAGAAGGCTGCTGAAGAGGTGCGGACCTATACATCCCTTGACCAATCAAAATTGACTTTGTCTCGAGATGAGTTTAAAGTTAATATCTGATGTTAATAACTATTTCTAATGTTTCTGATCAGGCTCTTGTGAGAGCAGGAGTCCAGATCAAAGACGAAAATGAGATGGTTGAGATGAAAATTAAAGGTAAGCTCTGATGCACTAACTGAAACATCCTTGTGTGACAGTATGTTCTTAAAACTAAAGCTTCTCTCCAAACCTCCAGACTCGAATCAGAACCAGTACCAGGTCAGCACTACTGCATCTAGTGGTGAGATTGCTGAGGTGGACCACACGTGTCAGGAGGCGCATGTTGCAGACCAGAATAAATCCACTACCACTACAGTGGGAAATGTTTTGTCAATAACACAGCTGGTTTTACGGCGGGGCCTCATATTGCTGCTCATGGTCATCATCCTCGTCGCTGGAATCATCGCAGACATCTTCCTCACCAGGCTGCTGAAATAAGTCGTCCGATGATTCAAGGCTTGCTTTCAGACTGATGGCTGTCAGGATTGATAGCATCCATCCATTGAAGTAAATGAAAATGTTAACACTGAATCACCTTGTAATGAAATGGTTACTGGTGCTGTTGATCCCACTGAGGATCAACCCCTCAGTCTGCAGTATTGTGCAGGGTTTAGCCAACAACCCTTTCATAGACTACTGGACAGCCACTTAATGGCAGAGAGTTGAATCAAACAAGGCGATGGAATATCTAGCCGATGAGACCCAGGTATTTTTGAGAAGTTACAATGTGCAACAGTCTAGACGGCAATATGAAACCAAGCCTACTATGGCACATAGAGGTCGAAAATGGCTTAATGCAATTTGCAAGGATTTCTTGAGGCATGTTTGATTCTGCATTACAGTATGGTGCTGTATTCTGTATCATAGTGAATTTGAATAATTTAGGAACTGTTCGTTTTTTATTTGATGGGCTACCGGAGGAGTTTTGGTATCTTTAATCAAAATAGACTTGACCCTCCTTCGCTTTGGCCCTCCAAAACGATTGGGAAAATGCTTGCCCCACCCCAACAATTTATTGATGCCTTCTGTACAGGATGTGCTTGGCAAAGAAGTACAGATAGCCACTGTTTTACTACAACCATGACATCAGATTCAACCTCTGCTGTGTCATCTTACACACCACACTCCACTGGGTAATAACCCCTACTGACAGCTGGCCCGCCCAATCGGTAATTCCAAGTTAAAGCAACACTAGAGAACCTTCCCCCTCTAGGTGAGAAGCCCCTGGCTGCATACTTGCAGTCCTCCATGTGGGCGGAGTTACACGTTTAACCTCGCCCACTGCCCAACTCATTTAAGAAAGACAAGAAACCCTAATGAATGTGGCGAAATGCAGCAACAATTAAATTTATCTTTGGTTTTTCTAATTATGAAATACAATATTGACACATTTCACAAAAAAACAGATTAACTACCTATCAAAACATTAAATTACCTTTATGCATTAAATGATAAAAGTAAGGTATTTGAATGTGTATTTATCATAATCAAATGCAACCTGAGATACTTTCTTATTGTTATCACAATCTTATTGTTGATCACTAGACTGTTTTTTTTTTTATTTAACAACATATTATTAAACAACAAACCAACTTTAACATAAAACAAGCAGACAAGCAGTAAAAATGTTAATGAAATACTGAAAGGATATTAATGATGAACATAATGACAAAAATGATAACGTTAATAATGAAATCAATAATGATAGTAATGATGATAATGATATTATAATAACAACAATAATAATAATGACAATAAGAACTGTAACAATCATGTACCGGTCTGGGTCTCAGATACGGATCATAGTAGATCACTCTTCGAGGAACATGGCATTGATTTTTGAGTGTTGTTCATCAACAAAGTTTGAAGAGTTTCCATGTCGTCTTGGTGCTGAAAGGTAATGAGGAAATCCTCCTTTCTGTTGCCATCATCCAGTTGTCCTTCTAGGACATCCTGAAGTGCCTTTATCTGATTTGCAGGGTCCATTTGGAGAACAGCAGGCTCCATTACCCCCCCCCCCCACGGAGTAAAGGCTGGTGGCTGTTGAGCCACCACATTGCTTTCTGAATATCATTCAGGATTGGGTGCTTGACCCGGTTACAAGACCCAAGTTAAAATCAGAAATAAATCCCACATGCAGTCACAAATGCATTTAAATTGGTCCAATTTTTGACCAATGGCATGTTCTTAAACATGTTACAATGACTAGGTGCAGTTCAGTGTTCAGAATAAGTCATTTCTTTTGCACTTCTTTACTGACCGAAAGGTTCTCAGAAACATCGCCATCCAGTGCAATACCGTCGCTCATGGTAACTTCACAGTCCTTAATGGATACGCAAAAGCATGAGTGATTGTGCGGGTTTTAAGGGTGTGATGTTTGTGTGCAATAAACTTCCTTCACACTTAACAAACTCTTTTGGCGCAGAGCTGCAAGGCCTCTTACCATCTGTATACAGTCCACCATTACAGTGGCATTTTGTTTAACGTTGCAGTACATACAATGTTTTACATTTGTGATCAGCTGTGTATTGAAATCCTCAGTTGCTGATAGACAGCCCATAACACAGCTGCGTCCCATTACTGATACTCGTAGCCGTTACTGAGCAATGGGTTTAAATGGAAAAATTAACAAGATACAAAATTGATCAGATCCATCGCAAATATTATTGCTTATTAGAATCTACGAATTTACATCGCTTTGAAGCATCAGATAGGAATTGTAAAAGGAAAGGAGAAGGAAAAAGAAAAAGGAAAAAAATGAGAGGTGGTCTAAAACAGACCTGCCATCATTCAGATGGGACGAAACCTTATTGCCTTAAAAACCTGAATGGTAGGGTTCGACTGTCTTCGCTCCAGCCAATGCCATAAAGGGGATCTAGAAAGTACATCTCCCTTTTCTGTGGTTTCATTATCTGTTAAATGTCATATTATATATATATGTAATAGGAACAGATACACACTCATGACTTTTAAGGTTGACCTTGTACAGAACACAACAGAAAACTACAGGCAATGCTTAAAGATGTATAGCTGTGATGCACTGCACTGGGAAACTTTGTTTTATAGTAAGTTTAAATAGAAAAGCCTAAAACTAAATTTGCGTACACCTATAGTCCAGTGTTCAGGTATCCAAACTGGGGGCAAAATGAAGAGTTGCTGCATTCGCCTAGAAAATGTCAGTAGGGAAAAATGTCAGTAATTAATTAATTACAGTGTATTCAATACATTTGTATTGTATTCAACTACATTTCAAAAGTACTTGTAGCTGCAGAAAGGACATGGCAGGTCGCTGCTGGATTTGATGAGGTCATCCCCATGTATGATTGTAATGTGTCTCTATTCAAAAAAATAAAAACATGATTACAAAGTCACAAAATACTGACTATCCATTCATTTTTTTTTTTTTGTATTCTGATTAGTCTCATTACAGTGTACATACCGGCAAATGCACTCTGATATTATAACAATTTATACTGTTTATTGATCCCCAGTGGGGGAAATTACAATTTACACTCTGTTGGTTAGTAATCCGTACACACAGGTCTGAAATACACACACATG
>NC_045734.1:3057809-3079342 GCF_008692095.1 Etheostoma spectabile | reverse complement strand
ATTCATGCACAAATGGAGAGATGTCAGGGTGAGTAGGCTGCCAGCTGGACCGGCGCCCTGGGTGGTTGGGGGTGCACGGAGCCTTGCTCAAGGGCACCTGGCAGTGCCCAGGACGTGAAGTGGCATCTCTCCAGCTCGCGATCCACACTCCGTACTTTTGTCCATACGGGGACTTGGGCTGACGACCCTCCTGTTCCCAACCCAACTCCCTACGATTTGGGCTACTGCCACCCCATATTAGTATTAGTATTACGTTAGTTTAAATGTAACATTAGCTCATGTGCAGCTAATTCACATAACGTGACGATACACCTGAGCAATATTATAAAAGCTACACTTACTTCCATTATTTATGATATGAAAGTGGCTGTCCGAAGCGTGGAAGGAGACAGGAGGAATACATAACACCAAACAAGAAGCATCACGGTGACGGCGGGGTCAGAAGTTGTAGAGTGGGAGGGGTTAAACGTTTAACTTCAGTTCAATTTTATTTATAGTATCAATTCATAACAAGAGTTATCTTTAGACACTTTACAGATAGAGTAGGTCTAGACCTTACTCCACTATGTACACGGACCCAACAGTTCTGCCTCAGAACCAGTATTTCTGATGTCCCCCCACAAGTGTTCTATGGGATTGAGGGCAACATAAGGCAACATGACCTCTAAACTGATCCATGATCCCTGGTATGCAATAACTAGGCCCAACACCACAGTATGAGAAACATCCCATACCATGATTTTTGCACCACCATGTTTCACTGTCTTCACAGTGTACTGTGGCTTAAATTCAGTGTATGGAGGGGGGGGGGGGCGGCGTCGGACAAACTGTCTGCGGCCCCTAGACTCAAAAAGAACTAGTTTGCTCTTATCAGTCCACAGAATGTTGTGCCATTTCTCCTTTGTCCAGTCAAAGTGTCCTTTGGCAGATTTCTACCTATTCAGTACGTGTCTTTTTTTCAGCAATGGGACTTTGCGGGGGGGGGGGCTTCTAGCTGATAGCTTTAGCACAGCCTTCTTCTGATTGTAACAGTACTCACAGGTAACTTTAGGTCTTCTTTGATTTTCCATTTTGGCTGTTCTTCATTCCATTCTAATGGTAGTTGACCATTATTCCCCACGTCGTTCAGGCTGTTGATGGCATTTCAAGGCATTTCAAATCATTTTGGCTCAGCAGCCTCTCATTTTCTGCACTTCTTTATATGTTTTCCCCTCTCCAGTCAACTTCTTAATCTAAGTCCGCTGTTCCTCAGAGAAATGTCTAGAACGACCCATTTTGCTGAGTATTTCAGAGTGAAATGCAGTATAACCAGCAGCACACCATTTGCTTCCTTCCTTCCTTAAACATGGCCTAAGTGACCCCTGTTTCTTCTCAGAATCAATCACCTCACTAAGTGACCACCCACTGCCCCTTTCAATTACAGATTCAATTACACAGAATGGGCAGCATGCATGTCATGACTGTTGGGTCTGTTAGTTTTCTGTGACCCTACAACACTTACTAGTAAATTATTTGCCATGTAGAAATAGCACTTCTACCAAAAAATAATGATTTATGGGGATTAGTGATTATTGGACTGCAATTATTTTGAACACAACTTTACATACTGTAGGAAGATATGTAAAACTAAACGAGCATTTGGGTCTTAAAGGGTTGCAAAAGTAGGCTTTGTGCATTTCTTACATTTGACATGGTCGCAATCTTTGATTCAAGTCCGTTTTTCCTTTTCCCAGCATATAGAGTTGAAATTAACATGGTGACAGTTTACAAAACCCATGCAGATATGCAATTGGCAATGACATAACACAGAAATACACAACATCCTCACATTGGAAAGCTGGAACCAGTAAAAATGCACAATGGAGTAAAACATGCTTTTGACGTATGAGGGATGAATGTAATAGCAACATATGTACAGTCCCTGACAAAGTCTTGTCGCTTATCTATTTTGTAGAAACACCTGCTATTAACCTGACTTTTAATTAATATTGGTGTAGAAATGCTCATATGAAAAGCTAAAACCCTCCAAATGATGTTAATGTGCACTGAAATAAATTGTTTCACTAAAAAAAGATTAATTTTTAAACAAGACAGAAAGGTCAATTTTGGCAGACAAAAGTTTTGTGCCTATACAAATTGAACAAATTTACTACAAATACTAAAATTGTCAGCAAATTAAATAGTGGTGCTGTGAGATTCAAATTTAATATTGTATGACTTCCATGAGCTTGAAGGACTGACCCATGCGGTTTGGCAAGGATTCAGACCATGTTTTGATGAAGTCATCAGGATAGCTGGAAAGCAGTCTTCTGCCTCCCAGAGTTCATCAATATTCTTTGGTTTGGTCTTCCATGCTTCCTCTTTCATCCTACCCCACATATGCTCAATGATGTTTCATGTCTGGTGACTGGGCCGGCCAATCCGGGAGCTCTTGATCTTCTTCGCCTTGAGGAACTTTAAAGTGGAGATGGAAGTATGCGATGGAGCCCACCTCCTGCTGAGAATTTGGCCTCTTTTGGTTGGGAATATAAGAGTAGCTAAGATTCTTGTGTATTTGAACTATTGATGTTGCCTTCCACCCTGCAGATCTCTCGCACACCCCCATCTGGTTAACCCCAGACCATGATTTTTCCCGCCACCAAACTTCACTGTTTTCTGGTGAATCTTGGATCCATGGGGGCTCCAGTAGGTCTCCTGCAATATTGCGGCACTGTGGTGAATTCACAGAATATCATCTGAAAAATCCACTTCTTCCACTTCTCCAGCATCCATCCTTTTAGCAGGCTGTGGCCTTGGCAATGCCACACGTTTTTCATTGTTTTGTTTGGTGCTGGCTTCTGGGCACTGATTCGACCATGAGCCATTTCGAGACAGATCCGACAAACTGTTCTGATTGACACAGGGACTTCAGGGACCAGGTCTGTGGACTCTGCTGCAGTGGAAAATGGGCTGGCCTTGGATTTTCGAGCCAACAAACGGTCCTCTCGAGCAGTTGTCTTGCGGGGTCTGCCTGACCTGGGCTTGTCAAAACATCTCCAGTGTCTTCAAATGTTTTTTTTAATCTTCTGTACTTGACGCTGAGACACATTGAAGGTGCCTGCCACATCAGCAGTGGATCTGGTCTTCAGCCTCTTGTAATCAAAACTTTAGTCTCAGGGGTGAATCTTAGCATGTTTGCAGATGTTAGTTGCAGTTGATGTGAGGTCTAGTGTACTGGGTGGTTTTTATACACACCTGAGACCTAATTGATCCATTATTAGTCACAGGTGAAGCTCATATGACAAGGCGACAACACTTATGTCTTTGCAAAAATTGACTCAATGAAGCTGTGAATATTAAATACTTTTTGACAGTTTCTTTTTGCACTGAAACATTATTACAAAAGCTGTTGGGTAAAATGAGCCATTTCTTGTAAATAAATCTTGATTAGAAATATATTTCAGCGGCACTTCAGGTCATTTGTACACAAGCGACAAGACTTTTGCAGGACTGTTGTTCAGCAGTAGCAAGGACATGTGATGGTGCTGTTAAAGGGTAGCTACCGTTTAACCTGGACCCGTTTTTGTGTCTATTTGTGTCTGTCTTTTGCTGGGAAGACAGTGACGACCCTTTCCTATTCGTTGTGGCCTAACAGCTGGGTCATAACAAAGACAATGTCATTGTTATGTCATAGTGTTGAATGTGAGGCAACAAAGTTATCCTAACACAGACAGACAGGCGGGGTTTGGTTATTTAAGCAGAACAAAAACAGATTAACAGAGTAACAGGGTCCAAAAGATACAGGCCAGTATAGATACAGTATGGCACACATTCTCACTCCCATCTCGTAAAATGTAAAATATAAAATACACTTGGTCAGGTGCCTTTGTAGTTGTCAAGTAACCCGCGCTTGTTCGGCTCCTTTTTGCGTCATATAACACACGCTCGGTTGTCTCCTTTAGCGTCATGTAACACACACTTCGTTGTCTCCTTTAGCGTCATGTAACACGCGCTTTGTTGTCTTCTTTAGCATCATGTAATACGCACTTCGTTTTCTCCTTCAGCGTCATGTAACACACGCTTGGTCGGCTCCTTTAGCATCATGTAACACGCGCTTGGTCATCTCCTTTAGCGACATGTAACACACGCTTCGTCGTGTCCTTTAGAGTCATGTAACACGCGCTTGGTTGTCTCCTTTAGCGTCATAGCACACGGTTGGTTGTCTCCTTTAGCGTCATAGCACACGCTTGGTTGTCTCCTTTAGCGTTTTGTAACACGCACTTGGTCGGCTCCTTTAGCGTCATGTAACACGCGCTTGGTTGTCTCCTTTAGCGTTTTGTAACACGCACTTGGTCGGCTCCTTTAGCGTCATGTACACGCGCTTGGTTGTCTCCTTTAGCGTTTTGCAACACGCACTTGGTCGGCTCCTTTAGCGTCATGTAACACGCGCTTGGTTGTCTCCTTTAGCGTCATAGCACACGCTTGGTTGTCTCCTTTAGCGCAATGTAACACGTGCTTGGCCGGCCCCTTTAGCGTGGAACGCCAAATCGGTCACATTACGCCACTTTCAGAACGGTATGTTGCCTACTGGCAAAAAGCGGTAAAACACGCAGTGAAATGCTCACTTAACGCCGCTTTTTACGGGGATCAGCACGCTTATCATAACGCGTCAGATGACGCGCAGTGGTAAATGATAATGAGCTCCTCCCTGTCTTTTCCATGGCCAATACATTTGGACTGTTATCACCCAATCAGAAAAGCACGAGAACAGACCACATGAATCCAACCCAGCACAAGTATGTGGATATATATGTGGATTTGGGAAAAATGCAGGTTACTTCAGTGAATGTATACATTCACTGAAGTAACCTGCATTTTTCAATGTCAGGCAAATGAAAAGCACTGTTCAAAAACGATTTCTTGGCAACAGACACAAAATCAGGTTTCTGATCAGCCTGCTATGATGTGCGTGGAAAAAGACGGGAAAGTATCTCAGTGCACTGAGGCAGAATAAAAAGATGAAAAGCATAGCATGTATCAATGCTCCCATGTATTCCAAGTTGTTTGGACTACAAATAACACAACTAAAGTGTAAATTAAATTCATACTGATATGGATTGACAATATAGGGGAGGTGAGCAATAATATATTGACTGTTCAATTTAACTCATGGTTCTGAACAGCATTTTAACCATTGAAAAATTACAGGACGTTGTCTGTAAAACATATTGACATTTGACCCTAAAGAGAATACCAGTGCCTACCTAATTTGAGCTTTAACTAGCTCATGCTCCCTTGATAGCTTTATTCTCTTCACTATTCCCACAAAAGTAATTTCAGCAGATTAAAAAAAAGGAGAAGGTCGAGCATCTCTTCCCGTGAAAAAACCTTAAAATACATGGACCTCAACCAGAGGGGATTAGAATTACAGGAGGACAGCAAGTTTGCAAAGTTACTCATCGTACCCCGACTGCAGCCCCGCAGACCTCAATGTGGGGGAGTTAAACGTTTAACCACGCCCCTCAACGTTAAACCACGCCCAATCCGGCCGCATTTGACCCTGTCATTTCATCGTAATATCAGAGCGGCAAATCAGAGTGAATAAGCGGTAATCGGACAGCCTTCGGACAGCCCTTTTTCAATAATAAATATGGAAGTAAGTGTGACTTTATAGTTTCAAAAACAATTAAAAAAGCTGGTTATGTCTATTTTAATGTTTCTGCAGCTCAAGAGAGGCGAGGTTCGGATTTGACGGCTAGCTACGTTCTTTAACTGTCTATGCTAGCTCAAGTAAATTATATTGCTTTTGCGAGTTTTATAGTTTTATTTTGTGTAGGAGAGAGTGTTGGAAATATTATTATATGCTTTTACGAGTTTATTGTGTACGTCCGTCAGACATTTAGGGCAATATCAGAGTAAATAATCGGACAGCCCTTCGGACAGCCCTTTTCATAATAAATAATGGAAGTAAGTGTGACTTTTATAGTTTCAAAAACAATTAAAAAAGCTGGTTATGTCTATGTATGTCTATCTACATGAATTATTACATAAAGTAACAGCATGCCTCGGTAGGAAATAACTTCAGTCTTTTTTACAACAGACGTTTTGTGGTGATCAAACTATTGGCAGTGTGGTTGAAAACTTAAAACAATTAAACAGAATTGTTGAAATATTCTGCCTCGTGTTATGTACAGAACTAAACCATAATTTGTGAATTATAAGATGGCTGACACACTGTTATAGTCTAAGCTTAGGTCTATAGAGAAATGCGCTAGTGCAGCCATGTATGGTGCGTAATGGAGATCCAGCGCTCTTCTTGGTCAGAACCAAGGAGAGCGGTCGCCGTTGGTCCGATCTTTGCACCAAAACTTTCTACAATGCAACAACCTTTTTAAGGTCCGTCCTTTACACTGAAACTGTTTACAATGCAACAACATTGCAAAAACATATTTAAAGAGGATCAAGCTATTAAAATATCTATATGTAGAACAGAAAGTATAACAGTATATAGTCAGTCATTTGTATTAGGTTTAACTTCATAACGTTTTAAATTAAAGCCCCCACAATTGGTCTGGCTCATCCGAAACTGGACTTAAATTTAAACTAATGTTACTAATATCAGATAGCATTCAGTGGTATATGCACTGATAAAAACTATCGATTACAAAAAAACATAATGAATAGGCAGTATTTTGTGGACTTTGTAATAATGTTTTTTGTTTTTATGTATAGAGACACATTACAATCATACGTGGGAGTGACCTCCCTAAATCCAGCAGCGACCTGTCATGTCCGTTCTGCAGGTACAGGGGGTCTTCCAAATGCCAAGTGGAACTACCACATTAAGGGTCATGCCTCAGTCAGGCACAAGGTATTACTTTGAAATGTAGTTTGAAACACTGGATTAATTAATTACCCTTACATTTACCCCTAATTAAATGTTATCTCTTTCAGAGTTCACAATCATCAAATGTGGATTGGGTTGTCAAAAGACAACTCACTTTCACTGCTTGTATTGTCAAGTGACAATAATTAACAGGGCTCACATTTCTGAAGCACCTAATGGACCAAGATTGTCTAATGGCTCCTAATCAGCCACCATGGCCGTGCAGATCCTCCACAGGCCACTGTCGCCCTGCAGATCCTCCCACAGGCCACTGCCGCCCTCCAGACCCCACAAGCCACTCGCCGCCCCTCCAGATCCTCCACAAGCCACTGTTGCCCCTCCAGATCTTCCAGATCTTCACAGGCCACGTCGCCCCTTGTCGTCGACTTTATCTACATCACAGTTCTTGACAGGCACTACCAATAATCTAAAATTGGACAACTAATCTCACATTAAATGACATAGACCATATATAAATTGAGATTCTATCACAGAAAATTTTGAAAATTCACTAGATTTTTAGCAATTTTGGGACAGAATGCGTCTTCATTTCAAAACCAAACACTGGACTCATGTCAGTGTATTAATCAATCTGCGATCAGTATCCAAGGTATTGCATCAGATCCCCAAAATTGTTTTTTTTTTTTCCACTTGCAGTACTTGTTAAGGATAATCTAAAGATTCAGTGTAATTGTTAATATGAAGATTGACCAAAAACAATCTTACACCTACAAAGTTTACGTTATCTGAGGTACAACAATAGTAGCCTACAATTTCCTTTATTAGAAGTAAGCAAATAACAGTGTAGTTGGGACAGTTTTCAGACCACTGTGATGCAAGAGCCTCATTGGTTTTGGAAATATTGGGCTGTATTTATGATGTATTCAGTTTTAAGCAGTTGGTTAATGTTTTAGTTTATGGTAAATATGAAATTGAACAGTTTCTATGAGCTTAATGCTACGTTTGTGTTTTTTCATCATATCAAATTTGTACTACTTTATCCAACCTTTACATCCTGTACAGTTTAATGGATGGTTTTTTATTGCTGTTAAATAACTCAAAAATATTAAAAGAGCTTGTATATGTACGTTTTAAGCCACATAATTATCCAAGAGCAACAATACATTTGAAACGTTTTGAGTGTATTAAAATAAATTATATGCATTTGTTTTAAATCTTTTCCTCTTATGTAGTTTGATCTGACGCTATAAAACAAACCACAGTGTATGCAAATTCTTCTTCTTATTGTTGTTGTTATTATGTGTATATGTTATTAAACTTTTTTTAGAATTATGGTGTTATTCTATATAGTGATATTATATAGGGCTATATATACAGATATTATATACATTATATTATATAATATATGATGATATATTATAGTCTCATGATTCTTTAATTTTGATAACATTTAGAAATCAGGTTACATGTTATGATTAAATACACCATTAAAATATAGTCTACCACTTCATCTGAATGCATATTAGATCATTAAGTTAAAGGAAGACTTTTCTAATGCACAACCAGATGGATTAGTTACGACAATATGTGTAAAATCGCTGCTTGTTGACCAAATTTGGAAAAGTATTCTTGGCACACTCTTACACCTACTTATGAATGAACGGAGAGTGAGTTCAAAGTTGAAGGGGCGTGTGTTAACGTTTATCCGCCCACATTGAGGTCTGCGGGGCTGCGTCAGGGGCTTCTCAGTTTATTAAAAAACAAAGTATGTAGGGGGGGGGCTTTGAATGTTTTTGTTTTTGCCCAATGCATCCTGGGATAGAGTATGATCTTTGAATAGGAGTAAATGTAGAGCGAATAAATGAATCACAGTGGGCAAACATTTCAATTTATCTGTGCACAATTTAGTCTAAAAGAGAAAAGAACAGTTCTCGTGTATCAGTATTTTTCCTTCTTTGCTCATCTTCCTCATCTTGCCCCAGGGCCTTGGTCTTGTTTCACTTCAGGGCTTCCACCAGAGGACGCTGTCTGCCGTCTCATCACAAACGGCCTCTGAGAATCCCTCTGGCCTTGGTAGGGAGATGACAAACTATCAGGGTTGCCAGGAGCTATTCATGTTGTTTGGCCAAATCATTTGCTGAATGCCTGTACTAATACTGTACAATAATTGCTTATCTCAGGCCACAGACAATTCACTCAGGGATAAAGTGCTTGTGTTCCGAACACACTGAGCATATTCATCAGACAGTATCAGACAATACGTTCTTAGGCATATCCCTTATTTGTGCATAAGCCCGAGAAAGGGCTTTAGATGCATCTGCAGGGCAACTCTGTGTGGATGACGGCGATTTCAACAACATATCCAACTTTCTGTCTGCATTGTTAAAATAATCGTTTCAATCTATGAGTAGAACCCACACAAAAGGCATATAAAGAAATATGACTTTCATCTTGACAGTTGCATTGCATTTCTATTAGCCCACTGTTCAGTAAAAATGTTCTATTTTGATTAGTATTACTACTACACAGTTATAGTAATAGAGAAGGCATTTACCCCGTGTCCTGTACAGACACTGACACGCTTGGAGTCATACAATGACAGCAAATCATGCCAGTGAGCTAAATTTGTTCAGACATTAGTGGAACATAATCTTCGAAGGGCAGATCATCTTCATTAGCTGCTTTTGTGCAACAGGGCAGATTCATCCTGCAAAACAACCCAGTATGTAGACCAGGACTATGTGTGACTACAGTAATGATAACGTCAGGGATGCCCCATTGGCTTAGCTGAATACGTACGGCTATTTTATCTAAGCTGCAAAGAGACAGCAGCTGATTTATGATGGGTCAAGAGTTGACCTTTTGTCAGCATACCATATGCTACTGACACTAAAGGCCGCTGAGTTGAGAAATGTGTCAATCTATTTTTAACACAGGAAGATTTGTAGACCTGCAACCTAAATTACGACAAGACTCCCTGGCATACGCGTTTGTTTGTTTGAGCCTGGCGTTGGGAAGATCCCAACACCAACGTTGTTACGGGGGCCTTGACCCCAGGTTCAGACACAAAAAAAGTTCTCACAGAAAGTGGGGACTAACCCTCGCCTGTATTTAAAGCCCCTAATGATGGACGTGATGTACAACCTTAGACTAACGTTAACCTTTGTGTTGTCCTTTGTGTCACGGGGACTTTTATTATTATTATTTTATTTACATTTTGCATTAGCCTGGCGTTGTGCTTTTGGGGGTCCCTGGGGCCTTTTTCATATCATGTCAACTGCCGTCGTGGCCTCGCCCTTTAGGTCTCGGATTATACGTATGCACCGCCACAATCTCGCCTCGTCCATCGGGTCCCAGGGACCCCTGTCTCAAAACAATGCTGAAAAACTAGTCCATGTATTTGTTCCTTCCAGGCTGGACTACAGTAATTCTTTGTTATCAGGATGCTCAAATAAGTCCCTTAAAACTCTCCAGCTGATCCAGAATGCTGCAGCTAAGAACTAAGAAAAGAGATTATACTGAGCTCCTCTCTCCTTTATCTTTCCATTTGTGTGCATCCATGTCCCAGAAATACCTGTTGCTAACTTAGCTCTGGGAAGTCATTCTCCCAGCATGGATCAGGGTTCTTGTAAATTATGTGGTCTAGACCTTCTCTGTGTAAAGTGTCTCGAGATAGCGCTTGTTGTGAATTGATACTATGAATTGAATTGAAAATTGAACCTGTTTTTTGTCTCAAGGCTTGCATTTGAGTTCTCTGCACCAGTGTCACAATGTTTCTGCAACAGTCCACAAAAATATTGCACAGTGTCATCACTGTTGAAAATTAACCTGCAAGATGCCAAACACCGACTCTGAAGTGTCACGTAGGAAGAAGTCAACAGGTTATGTATTAAAGTCTGTCAGTTGGATTATGATTCTGTCTAGGTTTGCGTGTCCCAAATTTCACTATGGCCTCGCCAAGACCCGCTGATTGGTTGAGGTTAGGCATTGGACCTTGAGTGGTTGAGGTTAGGATTGCTGATTATTCAGTGGATAGGACCTGTAAAAATGGAGTTATGTTAAAGGGAATTTGGGACAGTAAACTGCACATATACCCCTGTTTTCACAAGTAATAATAATAATAATGTTTACATCATTACATTATAGATAATGTTTGGTGGAAATATAGATTGATTATTGTCAGATTGGTGACTGTATAGTACTTTCAGGGACAGTTTTATTTGAATTTTACATACCTACAATTTTTAACAACAAATGGTAAAAAGGACTGTCAAAGTAACAGCCCTAAATCAAGCTGTGTGTGATTGTGTGTGTGTCCATTCATCCAACAATATAATTAAACTTGAGTTATTAAAAATAACAACACAAAAAGCAAACCAGTCAACATGTTGAGGGATCAACGTTAATATTATACCTCTTGTTAGCCATGTAGTAAGAGAGTGGATGTGCACAAGCTGTCACAAGAGTGGAAACAAATTCACGTTGCAGTCATTGCATGGTATGGATAAAACATGGCCGGTTAGCTCAGTTGGTTAGAGCGTGGTGCTAATAACGCCAAGGTCGCGGGTTCGATCCCCGTACTGGCCACATGCGTTTTTGTGTTTGTTTGGCGTGATACTAGTTTCGATAGATTGGATCAAATATCTCCAATACTTACCCGGGGTTTGTTACGTCTCTGTTCACGCAGTTGTTAGAAACATGCCCTTTTTAATCTATTTTTTAAATCGGGTTGAATCTCTCCGTTGATCCTGTCCTTTTTTTACTGCTTTCATGGCTGTTCTAACGGGTTTACGTTTTTACAGGCATATCTGGCAACCCGGCCTGACTGTCCAGCTGGGCGGTTGATACCAACACACAGGCCGAAACACGAAAACGAAACGAAAATTTCAAAAGGAGAAAATGCTGACATTAACATTGTTGTCAGAAAAGAGAGTTCTTAGCATGCTTCCTTAATATTTGATGACGCATTGGGGTCGTTTGTGGATTTACTACAGTAAAATTTACATATTGGACCTTTTAAAAGAATGTACGGCATGTAGGCCTACTATCTAACTGACGTTTACCTAGAGTGGCAGGATTGTTGTAGACGAAATAACGTTACACAGGGCTGGTAAGGGTTATGCGACTGTAAATATTAATAATTAACTAATAATTATAGTCTATGGTTATGCGAGACTATTGTGGTAGGTAATGCTAATACCTACTGATATGCAGCGTTTTCTATTTATTTCATTACTAATCAGTATAAGCCCTACTAGCTAATCTCTTTAACGATAGCGGAAAATATCTTTGTCAATAACACAATTAAATCAGTATTGACACATGCATTTGAAATCAGAATAGCCTACTCGTCGATTGAATAAATTGTAGTGTACAGTACATGAAGCACACTATTTATGTAGGTAAACAACGGCGGTTCCATGGTGTAATGGTTAGCACTCTGGACTCTGAATCCAGCGATCCGAGTTCAAATCTCGGTGGAACCTATCTTTTAGCCCTTTGAATTACGTGAAAACTTTAGCTGCACGTTTGATCTGTCTTTACGCGTTTAATCGAATACCATAGTAAATATGTTTTTCCCCTAAATCATTTTTGCCATTAATTTCTCTTTCCCCATAAACACTATATACAGAGAAATCTCAATATCATACTTGCAGTATTTTCAGTTAGTTAGATAGTTAGTGATGTTTTTATTTACCAGAACAAATTTATACATTTTCCTTTTTTTATTTCGATTGACAAACTGCACCAGAGATCATATTTATCCTCAAAAAACACACCACTTTGCAAGCATAACTGAAATGTTCAAGTCTGCTAAATATTTGAATCTTACCAAGCATACAATCAAATATTTTGAACCATTTGGATTGTTAAAAACCATTCTGTAAATTAAAAAAAAAAAAACTTTTTGTACATTTCTTACAGCAGTCTGTTTCTACATCATCCACAACCAAATGGCTACAAACGGTAGACTGTTAATATTAACAGTTTATGCTACAAACGAGAAGCAGACTTGACGTTCTCAGAGTAAGAATCCAACACTCTGTGTTCTAAACCATTTGGTCAGCTAGAGCAGGCAGGAAGGATTTTAGCCAGGAGAGGAGTCTTTATTATTAAATGGCGCTGCCGTGTCTGGCACAGCTGTAGATATGCACATCTGGTACTGCAGCAGCTTTAGAGGACCCCGTCTTCATTTTTTCTGTTTTTTCTTTGATGTTGCCGCCCCCCTCTGGTAGGAACTGGATCCTGTATTTCTGAGAGCAAGACAAAAAGGATGTTACCGCTAATTTAACAACTCTTTGTGCATCCCTCCTCAGTTGCTAACTGAAAAGAACACCAGTGCACCTACGTGGGAGTTTTGTCTGGTTTCTCCGGATGAAGTATGACCACTTCCTCCTCTTCGCTGTCAGATATCTCAACCACATCTCCTGTAAATCAAAACACGTCCATTTTTTTTCTTCAAAATAAAACAAACAGAAGAATTGTTTATTACCTAATAAATGGTGTTTTAACGGCTGCATTACAGTAAAGTGATGTAATTTTCTGAACTTACCAGACTTACTAGCCGCTTTATTTTCCTTTATCCATTTAGTCATCATTTATATTATTATTTATCTGAAATCTCATTGTGAAAATATTTCAAGCCTACAATATTGAGGTATTTGGCCAAGGATATCGTGATATATGATTTTCTCCATATGGCCCTGTCTTACTTTTAAAACTTTTACTTGAAAAAGATTTTAAAAAACCAGGGATGCACCGAATCCAGATGTTTGGGGTTCGGCCGAATACCGAAACCACTGGGTAAGATTCTGCCGAATCTGAAACCGAACACCGAATCCTCCCCCCCCCCCCCCCCCCCCCCCCCCCCCCCCCCCACTCAGTCCATTACCACAGTAACACATTAATGAAGTCCTGGGACTGTCCTCCCTTTGCCGTACCTGAAGCTGCTGCGTGTCGGCTGCCGTCTGGAGATTCCTTCACGTACAACTCGTATTCTTTCGGATGTTTGTACGCAAATGTCTTAACCGCGGCGATGTTGTGTATTGTTTAGGGTCCTCGCCACCACGAGGCAAATCGGCATCGCAAATTAAACACGTAGCTCGACTTGAACCGCCTCCTTTAGACTGAGAGTCCTGCCAAACATCACTTCTTCTACTCACGAGTTTCTTTTTCACTTTTTCCCAGCCTACTGCGTTGAACACCTTCCCGTGATCAACGGCGGCGTCATTACGCCGACCTGCGTAGCGCGCCTAGTGCAAACGTAGGGTTTGGGGGATATTTTTTGGGCAGAAACCAAACCCGTTAAAAAGCCCAATATTCGGCCAAATCCTGGATTCGCTGCATCCCTGAAGAAAATTAATAACCTCCTCTGCTCTCCTCCTTATCATGCTGTTCTTCCTCCATCTTTGTCTCCTCCTGTTCTTCACCACTGCTGTCATTTTCCTCCTCCTCTTCATCCTCCTCCTCCTCCAGTCCCCAGGTGTTATGCAGCCCCTGCCCTACCTGGCCCACACCCGGAACAGGCACCAGTGGGGAAGGCACCCTGGTATGCATGGTTAAGGAGCCACAGAGGATATAAAACGGCAAAGTGACAGATTAAAAAAAAAACAACAACAAAGAAAACCCCAACCACCCGTGGTCGTGGTAGATGCTGCTGTCATTCAGGCTCTGTGAAGGATACGTCTGAGGCGGGGCCTCGGCTCTCTGGACGATGTCATTGGCTCGGTCGGTCGCATCGGTCATCTCCACTGGCGTCTCGTCCATTTTCAGTGCTGTGATTCGCTCCTGTGGCATCGACTCCGCAAAACCACACTTGCCACCCGCCTTCCTGGAAGAATGGAAAAAAATACAGCTCTCTGTATTCTGACAACACCAGAGGCCTGTACTACCCATCAAGATTTGCCGTTAACGAAGAGACTTCAGCTTCAACCCAGGGTTCTGGTTATCATGACTGTGGATCACTTGTTACCGGGTGAAATCGCCGTGGTTACTTATGTTGAACACCAAACCTAAATGACGGCGGAGAGGTGTGCTCATAAAAGTTAAAACATTTAGAGACCGACAACCCCGTTAACATTCCCCGATGGGTATCATTCTGAAAGATATAGATGTCCAGCAGAGGGAATAACGTTTAGGCCATGTGTCGGCTTCTTGAGCCGTGTCTTGCCAATGGGCACATCAGTTTGAATTATGTTCTTATATTTTTTAGTTGCTCTCACGATCGCTTTTTATGACTCTGTGGTGGCCTCTGCCATCCTTTATGCTGTGGTCTGCTGGAGGGGGGGCAGCTCGGACCGGAACAGGAGCAGACTCAATAGACTGATCAGGAGAGCGAGCTCTGTCCTGGACTGTCCTCTGGACCCCATAGAGAAAGTAGGGGAGAGGAGGATGTTAGCCAAGCTGACATCCATCATGGACAACACCCCCCCCCCCTACATGACACTGTGGGGTCCCTGAGCAGCTCCTTCAGCAGCAGACTGATACCCCCCCGGTGTAAGAAGGAGAGGTACCGCAGGTCCTTCATCCCGGCCGCTGTCAGACTCTACAACACCTGCACCACCTGATAATGTTGGAGTTTCTGCTCCTGTTTTTCATTTAATCCACACACTCTGTATAACTTTATCTGTATTTATATTTTTCCATTACAAGTACTTACTTTTTCCATATTATTCATGGTCACTGGTGAATATAACTTATATTATGGTTACCTACTTTTGCTTTATAACTTTACATTACATATTCAATTTAATTTTAAAGTCCCTTACTTACACTCCTATATTGTTTTTTGTACTATGGCAACCGCACTTTACTTTACAAAACCTTTATTTGACGCCACGTTACTTCCGTCTACCTTCTGCTCATTGTCTACTGTTCGCTTGTTTTTTTTTGTGCGTTTACTTGTTTGTTTTTTGCTGTTATTGTTGAGAATGCTACTGTAACTAAGGAATTTCCCCGCTGTGGGATGAATAAAGTATTATCTTATCTTATCTTATCTTATCTTATCTTCCCACGGCCAGGGTAGCAACTGAATTCATAGGCTAAAGCAACGACAGTGTTATTATGGTCAGGTCTTGTGTCCTACTGATGGGGACGATGAACTGGATTGGACATCGATAAGCGTTGGGATTTACGCATTTACAGCGTCTGCTTTTTTTTGGGCCAGCTTTCCATCCTGTTTTAGGAAGCAGCAACTGTGTTGCGTTTTGTCTCCTGTAAAAAATTGTCTATGTTCTTCATATTTATGTAGAATTACAGTTTGCTCCTCTGATGTAAAATACGCGGCTCTGGTAGATGTTTGCGATGTACCGCCGCTGGATTGGGGAACCCTGGGTTGATTGAACAAGTTCAACCGCGGCTTTTAAGGCTGGTGAAGCCGGGTAACTGAAAAAGAAATCCAGGACACGTTGATCTTGATTGGTAGAATGGGCCTCAGGAGTTAACACAGCCGCCAATGTGCCCACCTCCACTGCTCAGGGCGATGCCCCTGCTCACCGCGATGTCCCTGCTCACCTTGCTTTCTTATCGTTCTCCAGGGCTTTGCTGATGAGCTCCGTGATCTCAGAAACTTTGACGCTGGCTATTTTACTGCATCTCATAACCTTTAACACAACACACAAAAAATAAATGGGTCTTAAACTCCTTCTGTATTGGTCTCATGTGAACTTTGTGTGCGTTTTAGCTAGATCTCCCAGCACATAGACATTTGTGAAGCTCTACACTGAAGTAAGTGACATTGTTGTTTTCAGAGAACTGACCTTTATGGCTGCAAAAACAAACTAATACAACAGTGCAGTATTATGTGGACTCCATTCACCTGCTCTTTAAGCAGCATGATGCCCCCGCTGGACTGGATGGAGCAGATTTCTCGGTGTTTGTTCATGGCGATCATCAGCAAGCCGTCCATCACCCGCTCCTCCCGTTCACAGGGGTCCACCAGCAGATAGGTGCTGCAGCGCCAACAGGAAGTACAGACGAAAGCTCGGTGTGAGGAAGGATGAATACACTTTTTGGTTGTATTCACTCAGTTGCCAGTTGATATGTTACGCCTAGCTAAAAGTACTGCGGCAGTATTGCAGTATATCCTTCCCTCGGGAAGTTTCTGTCTAGTTTAGTGTTATACTGACGGGTGTTTCTTTCATTTTGCCATCCTCCAAAATGACCACACAGTTGATTTAACAAGGGCGACCCTCAATTAGAGCCCGACGATAAAAGGTTCTTAAGGCCGATACGAACATTTGATTATTTAAAAATCCGATTTGCCGATTCATGTTTATTTTTAAGTCCAGAAACGCGTTCCAAATCAAACAGATTTCCCTAACAATAGTTATTTGTAGTTATTTACGAGTAACAGAACAGAGGAACATCAAAATATATTAAAGTCCCAATAAATAAAATGTATAAAAAACAAAATTAAGATAAGAAACTCAAAGCCCTTTGGACTAAAAAAACATTAACAAAAAAAAAATAAATCAGTGTACGTTGTAGAGCGCCCTCTGGTGGACAAAATATGCAACGCCAACGCTCATAACATGGTTGACAGTCCGTTTTTATTTTTTAAATATGTATTAATCAGAATCATTTATAAAGACAAATAAATGATTCTGGTAACTGAATATTATTTTTTTTTTTATATTGGCCATTATAAATGCCGATACCGATACATTGGGAAATGCCTAATTTACCCTCAAATAAAACGCTGAACATTTGGGTCCTTGGCGCTGCAGAAGCCTGGTGTGGTGCCTTACCCTTGTTGGAAGAAGGAGAAGCTGACGCTGATGGGCATGTGGTAGATACTCAGAGGAATGGGGTCTCGCTCCTCTGGACTGTACTAAGAGCACAGGAATAAAGAGAACCATTACAGCCAGCACACAGTATAAAAACAAACCCATTCCAAAAATGACTAAATTAACTTGTTAGTGCAGAGCTCCTTTTTTGATGAAATGTGTTGACCATGAAATACAACAGCATTAATTTGGGAAGTAACGATGCACTCAACTGTGATGCTATTCACCATTTTAAGTTCACAAGTTACAATTTTCTCGCGATATTTGTCAAACTGAATGAGCTGCAGACAAATGAAAGAAAAATATTGATTTTTTTATGTAAATCGTAATGACACATCTGCCAAACCGCAGATGTGTCATCTTATCAAAAGTGCAGTTTAAATTCAATTTTTATCTGACGCAACAAAAATGAACCAATCCCATATCAAAATAAAAACATTGCTTCAAATAAAGAAACTAAGGACATGTAATGGCGGAAGTCAAACAAGTGAGATCAAAGGTAGATGACACCCAAAACTTGCATCATGATTGTTTATTTTTGATGTCATCCACTTTGCACTTTGATTTTGAATCGACTCACGACGCATCGTTCCATCCCCATCCCAGTCATTGAACCAGTGATGAACCAGTGGTCACTGGAACTAAAGCAGGGAAGTTCCCACATCATCGAGTAGCATCAAAGCCATCGGAGTAACAGAGCAGGGTGGTGTTTGGAGCGTCAGGCTTTGCCCGCTAGGCTGAGTGGAGCAGGGACACCAGCTTAGAGCCCGACCAATAAATCATCAATAAGAAAAACGGACTGTCAACCATGCTCTGAGCGTTGGCGTTGCATAGTCTGTCCACCAGAGGGCGCTGTACAGCGTCCCTGTTGGCAACACTGATTATTATTTTTGTTAATGTGTTTTTGTTCAAAGGACTTTCATACCTTAAGTTTGTATTTTTTTACTTTTTATTTATCAGAATTTTAATATATTCTGATGTTCCTCTGTTTTGTTGTGACAATAAAACAAATTGTTATCATATTATTTTAACGAGAACTCATAAATACCTACAAATAACTAATGTTAGGGAAATCTGTTTAGTAACGCGTTTCTGGATTATTATTTTTTTATCAGATTTTTAAATCAAATTTTCGTATCGGTCTTAAAATCCTTCCTCGTCGGGCTCTACACCGGCTGCTGTGTTTGTTGCCGACTCACCACCACGACGTCATCTCCCTGGATGCCGACATCGGGGCGCCTGAAGTGGCACAGAGCGGTGATGGCAGCAATGCTGGCGGCGTCCATCAGGTTCCCGTCGTGATTCAACATGTGGACATCCACTCTGATCTGCCACACCTGAACACAAAACCCGCATCACCACCGAGCCTACACAGGATATGGTTAGCTTCTTTTTTCTTTTTCTTCTACGCACGTGCATTTTACCTTCTCTCCAGACACCACACACAGGGACTCGGTATCAATGCACTTGGAGTTCCTCAAGCATCTCTCCAGCTGTCTGTTCAGCTTCACGGACAACTCAGACTGTCTGGAGAGAGAGGAACGCCCACTGATGATTTACACCCTCTGCACAAACAGCTGGACTAAATGAACCATGCTTCAGACACGGTCCTGGTCTAATATGTCTTTAACTCAATCAAAGAAACTCAAATTGTATCACGTGATGAGAAATGTGGTGTAACATATAGTAGAAAAGTAGAAAAGTACACACAAACATAGTCTCGCATTGCCAGACCTTCCTCCACAGCGCTGCGAAGGAGGGTCTGGCTAGTCCACACAGCATTCTGGGATGGGAGGGAAAACGTGCTCTTGTTTATTGGCATTTCTTTAAACCAATCACAATTGCCTTGGGCGGTGCTATGTGCCGGACAGAAGCACGGTGCCTCTGCCAAATATCCTCGAGAAGGAACTTGCTTTAGTGGAACATGTGTACTTCTAAAAGTTGTTTTAGTTGTTAAAACTCAGATTGGACAGATCGTCTAGCTAGCTGTCTGGATTTACCCTGCAGAGATCTTAGGACCAGGTAACCATAGTCCTCAGATTGGACAGATAGTCTAGCTAGCTGTCTGGATTTACCCTGCAGAGATCTGAGGAGAAGTTAACCATAGTCCTCAGAAATCCACCGGAGGTTAGAACGCCAAAACAAAGAAAGCAGAAGGTGAAGGACATCCAGCAGAATAAAAGGACATCTGGTGGAATTTCCGACGGCACCCAAGCTATCCCGGAAATGAAACGTTGATATAGTACAAACATAATCTCCTTTGTTTTTTGTTTTTTTTCCTCACCTGCCCGCTTCAAACGCTGGTGAGGCCATGGGTGACAGCTCGATGTTGAAGAACATGATTCCTTCGTTTGGTCGACTCTCTTTAGGAGTCACCAGCTCACATGACACCTGGGCCATGACCCTGTGGAGTGCAGCACAATTCCATTATCATAAAAATATACCTTCATAAATAAGACATCCATATGAATGTGGGTGCATCGTGTGGGCAGTGCACACTTTGCCTCTGCACAACCATCAGTGCCCTGAAGACACATTGTTCAGCCCATTAAACTTTAGTTCAAAGTGTATCATAGAATCCCAATGTTTTCCAAGATACCAGATTTGTCATGCCAACTTCTAGGGTATACAGTGGCTTGCATAAGTTTACACACCCATGCTAAAGTTGCTTAGAAAGAGTAATAAAAAAAAACAAATTTTGTAAATTGATCTTAATGCCTTAATTAAAAAGAAATTAGGAAAATCCCACCTTTCAAGGACACCAATTTTCTTTGTGAATGAATAATGTATTGTAAATAAATGAATACCCTTCACCATAGCTAGAGATAGGCATAGGGAACTTTCCATAGAATCATCTCTCAATGCAAATCAAACCAGCTATTAATCTAACTGAAATAACACCATGCCAATCTCTAGGTATGGTGAAGGGTATGTGATGACGTGGGGGGGGGGGGGGGGGGGGACTTTGTCAGGATGCATAGTATCCTGATCCATGAAATAACTGGCCTTTAAAAATAAAAATCTGCTTGCTTCTATTGGAATTTAACATAAGGCGCGTCTATACTTATGCCCCCCTTTTAAGGAAGAATATTTATTTATTTACAATACTTTATGCATTCACAAAGACAATCGATTGGTGTCCTTAAAAGGTTGGATTTTCTAAATATTTTGAATTAAGGCATTAAGATCAATTTCCAAAAGATGTTTTTTTTTTTTTTATTCCTCTTTTTAATCAACTTAAGCATGGCGTGTAAACTTATGCAAGCCACTGTATGTTTATAAAGTGATGCACCAGAAGATTGAAGATTTATGAGGAAGATTCAACATTAACGGGGTGACTAAGTAGAAAAAGCAATATTTTATATATTACACATATGTGGCTTTAGTACCTGGTTTTTCCCAGATCCACAAAGCAGCATCCAAAGTCCGTCCCAAAAGTGATCTTCATCTTCCTGTAGTCGTAGGTCTGTCGTCCATCCAGGCGCTGCAGTGAGAGGACAGGTGACCGTCTTTAAGGACTACCGGTACTATGGGATACAGTGGCTTGCAGAAGTTTACACACCCATGCTAAAGTTGATTGAAAAGGAATAAAAAAAACATCTTTTGGAAGTTGATCTTAATGCCTTGATTCAAAACATTTAGGAAAATCCAACCTTTTAAGGACACCAATTTTCTTTGTGAATGAATAATTTATTGTAAATAAATAAATATTCTTCCTTAAAATACAGGGGGCCTAAGTATACACCCCCCTATGTTAAATTCCCATAGAGGCAGGCACATTTTTATTTTTAAAGGCCAGTTATTTCATGGATCAGGATACTATGCATCCTGACAAAGTTCCCTTGGCCTTTGGAATTAATATAGAACATTTATTTATTTACATTATTCATTCACAAAGAAAATTGGTGTCCTTAAAAGGT
>NC_045734.1:3057255-3057799 GCF_008692095.1 Etheostoma spectabile | reverse complement strand
TTCCTAAATGTTTTTAATTAAGGCATTAAGATCAATTTCCAAAATATGTTTTTTTTAATCAACTTTAGCATGGGTGGGTAAACTTATGCAAGCCACTGTATATTGGGCAGAACCCGAAACCCACTGAAACATTTTTAATTTCCAATTACTGGCATCTGACGTTGTGAAGTGCAGTGGTTGGTTTAAAAGTAACGTTGCATATTATCGTTATGTGATTAATTACAGAGACTGTTTCTACAGTCTGTATCTGTAGAGTGTTTTTTTTCTCCTTTTGTGGAACATGGCTGTTGGCGACAGTTTGACTTGCCAGTGCATGAACAGAAACCTGCTCACCTTTTTCTCTTCGATGGCTTTGAGCAGGAAGTCGCGCTCACAGTTAGACAGCGGCGTGTCCTTCATCTTGTTACACTTCAATAATTTAGTTCACAACTGTAAAGTTCCTGCCTCTACCCGGACAAGCATGCGGCCACCATCAACATTAGCTGAACTCTAACCCGGAAGTGCATGCGACATGCCATAGTAAAGGTGGGGGGGGGGGGGGGGG
>NC_045734.1:3045931-3057243 GCF_008692095.1 Etheostoma spectabile | reverse complement strand
ATCTTTTTTGTTTTTGTACTTGTTTAGAATTATTGTGAAATTGCTAATACGTTAGCCTATTTGTGTTTAATTATTGCGAAGCAGATATCGTTGGCACTATGTCCGCTGAACACTTTAAGTAGAATATACTAAAAGTAAGCTTTTACTTTGAAATGCAGCTGCAGAGCGAATTTCTGATGCCTTAAAGTGCTCCTCGTGAACTCGTAATTTGGGGCTTTCAACGTTGTAACTATTGACAACTAGCACATTGCTGGAATATTTGCTGGGATATTGAAATTGGTATCATTCATCCTCCGCTTTTGCTCTGTTGGAACACTAACAGAATTGATCCTGTTGCTAAGGTGTGGCTGCGTTTTAGAAGTGAATCGTCAAACGGCTATTTGGTCCTGAGCATCGTGCATATTTATAAATTTAAAAAACTATAACTAAATTACGCTCCGCAATTACGAATAGATTAGAAACGACCGTTTAAGTGGTGAGGAAATTATTCTATTCGTTTACATAGCAAATTTAGTTTAGTCAAAACGATCTAATGCAAAAGTATAGCAATATAAGTAGAAACAGAGTGTCTAGACTGAAGCAAAATGTCTCTAAGTTAACCGCTCCAGCACATAGATTGTATACTATTAATAATACAAAATAAAATTGTATTAATAATAAATAACTATTGCTAATATGCAGTCTATGCTCCGGCATCAAGTAAACACCTAAACACCCATCTCGTCTCGCCTATTATTTTATACAACTGATGGGAGCGCGTGAAGGCACCATCCGCTCCATCTGCGCGAGGTGCGCATGCCCAATAGCGGAGACTAGCTCGCACTCGTCAACCACGCACCGGGCCGAGCTGTCATCCACGTTATCGTCATCTTCTCTAGCCGACAACCGTGTGTCACCGTGTCTTATCCCCAACCGTACACGTCGGGCCTCGGTTATACTTGTTAGACACAGCGGCCCAGACGCACAAGATAATTCCCTGTTTTTTCAAAGCGGAGAAACCGCGTTTATCGAGACATCATTTTCTCTGCAAATAACAACAAGGTGCAAGGTTTGTTTGTGGGCGCTCACTCATTCTCTCCCTGTGCGACATCTCTGCTAGTCTAGCAAGCTAACAGTTGGTATCCACTAATTTCTGCTGTCTAACAAGACGTTTTGGGCCACCCTTTACTTTTGAATGAAAATTTGCCGTTGTTTTTTTTTTACGCCAGGGCATGTTTAATTAGTAGGCTTTTTGTATTCGAATATAGTATAAGCACATTAGTTTACTAGCTAAGCTTATGTTATGCTAACGTTTGCTGTTTATGATCGGCGCGCCGTCCAGTTAGCGTAGCAACGTTAGCTAGCGGAGCAGGTGCTGAAGCCAGAGCCGTTCATCTAAAGGAGTTTGGACATTACAGTGGTCGGTGGCAGCCATGTTAGCTCTAACGTTAGCTACAACCTTGTCCTACGAAATTGAATGCCCGACGTTAGTTCCCAGATCTGTACAGTAATACGCTTCTCTTGCAGAGCGATACAAATTGCTGGCACTGTGAAACGTCAACCAGAGGCTAAGGGATGTTAACCAACGTTAGCCCAGAGCACTGGGACTAGGACTGTGTTAAATAGGAGGATCACATCTTAATGGGAAATAGAATAGGTTTTGTTGGATAAGTTAAAATAAGTGTGTGGCACATTTACTATAACTTTATTTATTAATGTGGTATGATCTTATATAACGTTAGCTGTGTCTTATAACTGCTGCATGGCTTAGGTGAAGGATATTACCACTTTGCTAACTGCATCTTTTAACATTTTGTCAATATCAACATTATTATTGGCTATTTTATTTATGCTCTGCATGTGTCTAAATCAATCAATCAATAAAACGGCTTTATTGATCCCATGGATCAATAATCTGGTTAATCAGTATTGTTTGGCGGTGTTGTGTTGCTTTGTGTTGCATGCATCATGGCTACATGTACCAAATAATGGCTATTGTTTCTGTATTATTCATGTTTTGCGGTTTACTGTTGCTTTGCATAGCTTGTTGTCTTCTGGCTGTGCATTTTGACCCATCACCTCATTGGTTTAGATGAAAATGAGCCCGATTTAAAGAAATGTTGTTCAGAGATGCCTTGTTAGACTTTGGCCACAACCAGATTCATCCTCCAAAAAGAGACCATACCTATATTACTGTTGGACTGACAGCAGGAAGAATATTTTCAGGATGTCACTTCAGTTCATCTACAGTTACTTGCTTGTTATGTCTGAATGCTGGGGTTACATGAGCTCCACATTGCTGTTGTTGAATCCTATCTGTGTTTAGTCAGCAAGAAAGGCTTGTCTGATTTGTTAAACTGATGTGTTTCACAAGGTGGAAAGGCCACAATTGAAATAAATATGTCAGAGGAACTTTTATTTTATGATTCTTGTTGGGGCATTTTATTTGAGACAGGAAATGTGGGGAAAGAGAATATGGGAAAGACATGAAGCAAACCATCCGGCCGGCAGGCAATCAAAACAGGCTCGCTGTTTAGGGCATCCTGACCACTCGTCTACACCTAGCAATATTGAATTTTGCACTGTTTAATTTAAAATTGATGTATTGGCCTTTTACGTCACCTCAGAGTTGTAACCATTGTCCCAGTTCACTTTCCTTGACATATTTTATAGACGTGTCATGTAAAGCTGGAGGGCTGTGGGTAGATCAGACTGATTTTTGAGACTAATTCAGTTGCATTGCTTGCTATCAGACCAAAGATGCAAATAAATGAGCAACATTTTAAAGGTTTTCAAGATAAGATAGCTCTTACAGTGCTTCCGGTTTATCACTTCTCCCTTATGTGTGTCATCTGATCCCCCTGTGCTCTGATGTGAGCAAATGGATCAGTATGGGAATTAAGTTGATTAGGAATGAAGGGAAGCGTGCTGCTGTGCTGTCTGCAGTGATGCTTTTCAATTCCTGCTGCTCACAAAAGAGAGAGCAGGTGTGGCTTGATCAATAGATCGTTGGGTTGTTGTTTGGCGTAACAGAAATCTGAATTGTACAAGTGTTCAGCAGGGTTAGATTTCAAATGCATATTAGGACAAATACACACATGGTTAGGTGTTTGGGAAAGGAAATATAAATCCAAAAAGGCTAGTTGTATACTTCAGATTTGGAAGCACATGTTTGTTTCTAGCATCTGCTTATAAGGAGTCGCATCTTTATGATTTATCTGGTGGGAATGTTGCAGCAAAGAAGTGTCAGACTTAAAGGTTTTGTGAGGAAAGGATACAGATCTGAGGATACAGGCTCTACATCAAGTAGCACTGTGTACTAATGTGACCTCAATCCTTTTTTAGTTTTTTCTCTCACCCTCCTATCCCTCCATCCTTTTATGCACTAGTGTTCTCTATTTATATCACTGATGCCCCCCTCCCGCGCGCACACACACACACACACACACACACACACACACACACACACACACACACACACACACACACACACACACACACACACACACACACACACCCCGCTTCACTCCATAAATAACCTCTCACACCTGCTTCTTCTCCCTCATCGTCTTATACCACGCCCTCCTCACACCATGCTCATTTCTGACGCCCTTATCTCTGTTCCCCCTTCTGCTATCGCAACACCCCCTCTCTACCCTCCCCCAATAGATGACGTTGGATAGGGGTTGGATGTGGCGCGTGCTGCTCCTGTCCTCCCTGGCTGTGGCAGCTGTAGCGGCCCTGGAGAACCAGTTGGACGTTGATGTTTCAGACGTTGATGAAGATGTGGCATTGGATGAGGAAGAATTAGAGGTTCTGATGGCAGAAGAAGAAGAGGAGGAGGAGGCAACGGGGATGGATGAAGACAACTATGATGACACTGTCGACACAGCAAGTGGGAAGGCTGGCAAGGCTGAAATGGATGCAAATGTCTCTTTCCAGGTCAGGAATAGGCCCGTGGGTTCAGCAAAGGTCATATGAGTTGCAAAGCTTCGGATGAAGGGAAAGTGGCCTGTGGATCAACCTCTGATGTATGGGTTTTGTCCCCCAGGTAACCTACAAGACTCCTGTTCCCACTGGAGATGTATACTTTGCGGAGACATTTGATGATGGAACACTGGACAGGTATAGCCTAATACATTTACCACCCATGGCTGCTAAAACATACAGCGTAAATCTTTGATGCATGCTTGGATACATAAGCCTGCGAGGTTATTGAGCGGCCAGGATAAACTTACACAATCATTGGTTGTAGTGCGTTTGTGTGGAAGCTAAGAGTTCTGTGATGCTGATCCCCGCAGTTGGCAGCTGTCGAAGACAGTAAAGGGAGATGCAGATGATGACATCGCCAAATATGACGGTTTGTAATTTACAACATTCTTTGTTTGAATAAATTGAATATACACTACCGGTCAAAAGTTTGGGGTCACTTAGAAATTTCCATTGCACTCCATTATAGACAGAATACCAGCTGAGATCAGTTGCATGGTTTTTTTTAACCAGGCCAGCAGTTTTCAGATTACATTATGTGCTCACATAATTGCAAAAGGGTTTGCCAGTGTTTTTCTAGTTAGTTTTTTAAAATGATATCAGATTAGTAAACATAATGTGCCTTTGGATGATTGGAGGAATGGTTGCTCATAATGGGTAATGTAGATATTGCATTAAAGATCAGCCCCCCCACTCAGATCAGCTGGTATTATGTCTATAATGGAGTGGAATAGAAATTTGTAAGTGACCCCAAACTTTTGACCGGTAGTGTATATTCAATTTGTTTCTACATATTCAACTCTACATATTCAATTTCCACTACAAAAGGAACAAGTTCCATTTTAAAATGCAGTCTTGTATTAATTTAGTGTTTGCAATTCTCTGCTGACTGTATTAAAGCTGTCTCAAGCAGTGGCTCTGCAACAACACAATGACCATGAAAGTAAATGTTGAACGTCTCCATTCTGGCTGCAGGGAAGTGGGCTGTGGAGCAGCTGAAGGAGAACAAAGTTCCAGGAGACCAGGGTCTGGTGCTCAAGTCCCGGGCCAAACACCATGCTATCGCCGCAATGCTTAACAAGCCCTTTGTCTTCAAGGATGAGCCTCTGGTCATACAGTGAGTTTAAACGTGCACATACTCTACATGCACTCTCATTTTTGTTTATGTAAGTTGACTATTTCCATGAGTTACAATGGTTAGTGGCTGTATAAGTGACTGATAAAAATCTGTTCTCTGCATTTTACAGTTAATATAACCGTTTAAACTAATGTGACCCGACTTGTTAAATTGCACTGTTGTGTTCCGGTTGCAGGTATGAGGTGAATTTCCAGAATGGTATCGACTGTGGTGGAGCATACATCAAACTGCTTACAGACACTGGCAATCTTAATCTGGTTGGTATGCATGTTGTAATTCTACCTTACTCCATTTATAAACTGTAGAGTTTTTGATGTACACTGGCCAATTGTTAGCCATTTATATCCAAATTATCTTACAGTGGAGCAAGTACTTAGATTATCTTTGTTAGCATTGGTGGAAACAGAATCCAAAACCTTCAGCACATTACTCCTCTGTCTTGTGTGCATGTGGTAGCCTTGGGTAAAGTTGTCTAAATTTAAACTAAATGGACTTACTCTATTTACTCTTTAAATGAAACTCTTGTTTCTACTGCACCGTAGGAGCAATTTCATGACCGTACACCCTACACCCTGATGTTTGGACCAGACAAGTGTGGCGAGGACTACAAGCTGCACTTCATCTTCCGCCACCAGAATCCTCTGAACAAAGACATGGAGGAGAAGCATGCCAAGAGGCCTGATGTCGACCTCAAGAAGTTCTACACTGACAAGAAGACTCACCTTTACACTTTAGGTACAGAGACAATTTCGAAACAAGAATAGATATATTTTTTTATATCTATCTGGCACCTGTCTTTTATATGTAATACCTTACAAACGACAATGTAGCTTAATAATGTCAATTTCACGTTTACCTGCATATCCTTCTGTGTTTTTATAAAATTGCATTTTTTAGTTGGCTCACTCATTCATTCAGCATTTCCTCCTGTTGTCAGTCCTGAACCCAGACAACAGCTACGAGATGCTCATTGACCAGTCCAGTGTGAGCCGCGGCAGCCTGCTGCACGACGTGGTGCCTCCAGTCAACCCAGCCAAAGAGATAGACGACCCAAATGACTCCAAGCCGGAGGACTGGGACGAGAAGGCCAAGATTCCTGACCCCGAGGCTACCAAGCCCGATGACTGGTGACTACAACCCCCATACTACTGGAGGAGATAGTACAGATTTTGATGCAAACAGGATATGTTTAAATGTTTGGGCCTCAGCAACCTAGTTATGAATTTTGTGTGTGTGTCTCTCTTTCTCGCTCTGTTTATGTCTCTTTCTTTCGCTGTGTGTCGGATTGTCTGTGTCTTTCTGTCTTTCTGTCTGTCTGTCTGTGTCTCAGGGATGAAGATGCTCCAGCAAAGATTGACGACCCTGAGGCTTTGAAGCCAGAGGGCTGGCTGGACGACGAACCAGACTTCGTCGCCGACTCTAATGCTGAGAAACCAGAAGACTGGTAAAAAAAATAAACGTATTCACCAAACACAACCCATGATGTTACAGTGAGGAAATGACCCAGCCTGACAGCTCTCCACTGTGTACAGGGACGAGGAGATGGATGGGGAGTGGGAGGCCCCGCAGGTTCCTAACCCAGCCTGTGAGACAGCCCCCGGCTGTGGGGAGTGGAAGCGTCCCCAGATCAACAACCCTCAGCACAAGGGCAAGTGGAAAGCCCCTCTGGTGGACAATCCCAACTATCAGGTAACTATAACTAAACCCAGGTACTATCAGGCTGTATTGAGCTTATTAGAGCTTTATTTCATACATAAGTCAGAACAATCAAGCTTACACACTGGTATCTGATCAGTCCATTTCTCTTCTATTTATTGTTCCTAGCTATTTTTTTTTCTTTCTTTAAGACCAAGAGTTCACTCTCTGTGTTACTTGAAACACATCTAACCTGTCCTGTTGGAGATGCTACAGTATGTTACAATCTTTGTCTTCTCCCAAGGGAGTCTGGAAGCCACGTAAAATCGATAACCCGGACTATTTTGAGGACCTGCAGCCATTCAGGATGGCACCTTTCAAGGCCGTGGGTTTGGAGTTGTGGTCCATGACCTCGGATATCTACTTTGACAACTTCATTATCACCTCTCACAAGGAGGTGGCCGACCGCTGGGCCTCTGACAGCTGGGGGCTGAAGAAACTGGTGGCCAGCGCTAACGAGGTCAGTGGGATTTTGTGTAAGGGCAACAGGACCATAGAGCAGCGCCCTAACAGACTCTCACATTGTCACTATGTGCATATAATTTACCACAGGGCTGTCAGTTTGTCTGAGGGAAAGGCTCACAAAGGCTCACTATTTGCTCTTGCCCTCTGGTCCCTTGTCTTTCCTCACCCCCCAATCCCACCAGCCGGGGATTTTTGCTCAGCTGATGATGGCAGCAGAGGAGCGCCCGTGGCTCTGGGTGATCTACATACTGACGGTGGGCCTGCCCATAGGACTGGCTGTGCTCTTCTGCTGGCCAAAGGTACTGTGAAGCTAATATAATGTGGTATGTTTCTGATCCCTGGTTCATGCAGAAGAGCAAACCCGACCGTGCTTTAACAATTCAAGATGTTGCTTTAAAATTAATTGTCTCAGAATGAGTTGGGATTAACAATAATTATTGTCTCTTTCAGTCAAATTTGAAAAATATTTATTTATGCATTAAATTTTCAAACATAGTTTTGAATGAATCCCATGATACATCTTTTGGTTTTATCACTGTTATGTGACCCAGATAATGTAGTAACACAGGTACACAGCCTATGAAGGAAACCACACCCCTTTATTATCATAAAAACACTGAATTTTCTTTCTCAAATGAACATAAAACTGACAATTCCCATCAGCATTCACAGCCCTCAGCACCTAATCCAGCTAGCAGTTAGCAATTATTTGCAGTTAAACAAAGAAACGGAGATTATGTAACAAAAAGAACGAGAAATAGCGATTAGGCAATTATGTAATCCTTGTTACAGGCCTAACTGTGATCTCCTGTTTGTGTCATAGAAGTCAGACGACGAGTATGTGTACAAGAAGGTGGATCCCCCCCGGGCTGATGTAGAAGAGGAGGACGAAGAGGACGAAGAAGAGGAGGCAGCAGATGAGGAAGACAAAGCCACCGAGGCTACACACGGAGCAGCAGCTGCAGGTCAGAGGGCCAATCGCAGGACATCACACACTCTTCTCTATCAATCCGAGTGTTGTACTTTTACTGCCACATTGTTCTAGAGTCTTATTTCCCACGTCCTCACTGTCACCACCTTTACTCTACCGCTCTCCAAAGCAACAGAAGAGGCTGCGGACGACGACGATGAGGAGGAGGATGAAGCCGATGCGGGAGGGGACAATCTAGAGGGGGATAATGACGAGGAGGAGGAGGAGGAGGAAGAAGAGGAGGAGGAGGAGGAGGAGGGAGAAGAGGAGAGCAAAGCTCCCGAGAGAATAATAGAAGAGGAGGTTGGTGTCTTTGTGAGTTATTCTTACCCACAGCAGCATGAGCTCATGGTGTTGGTAGATAATATCTGGGGGTTCATGTTCACTCTCGGAATTAATAATTGGAACCACAACCTGTGATTTAACCACCTTCTTTTTCTTCATTTTATCCAACATTAACTGCTTCAGGGCCCTATGGAAAAAAAATTAGAGGCTAAAAGTTGTCTCACGATATCGGTCCACAAGTGTAGAATTCACTTTGTAGCAACAAGGACCAATTCACGTCAAATCAATCGGTGCCCAATTTCAGTACCTTTCGGAGCTTCTCTGTCCTCTCTGCTGTTTCACAGAGAGCGCGGCTCCGACACATCACACACACACACGCAGAGATGCGGTGCAGTCGGAGCGAAAGTCACATTCCCTTTGCAGTTTGTTTAAATCAAAGGGAGACGAGGTACAGCGGACACAAGGGTGGTTACAGTTTTCAAAAGTTCACACTCACTCACTGTTTATTGCAATATAATAGAGAGATCGCCATGCTTCCAAGACACACAGGTGTTCTCTATTGCCCTGGTGACTGACTGACAGGCTATGGTGCAAGGTAACTTTATTTCTGTAGCGCCTTTTGTAGCAACAAGGCAATTGAAAGTGCTTTACATCAAACATTAAAGAGCAATTAAAAACAATCATGAAAATAAAACAGACTAAAATAGAATTAGTATAAGAATAAAAGTTATAGTGCAGTGTAAGAAATGAAGAGAGGGACACCCCAGTTATTAGGTCTGAAGAGATTAGTTGTTATACAGAAAAAAGCCATTTGAGGTTGTGGGAAAACCTTTCACCTTTTGATTGGGGGGGGGGAGGACTATTTCTTCAGTCATTTTTCCTCAATTAAGTTTCCTTTTTAAAATAATGTTAAATAATGTTATCTGGTCTTGTCTTGCTCTCATTAACCCGATCTTGTGTTTCGTCTGGTGAGCCGAGTGTCTCGTCACACCGTCTGACAGTCCCAGAAGTGTGGATTGGCAGTTTTAACACATGTGATGTGTTGTGAACACAGAGCTAGAACATCATGTTTTTGTATTTAAAAACAAAGGTCACAGCTGATCATGAACTGTGGGCTTGTTTAACGCTGTTGTGACACAAGAAGTGTGATGCTCTATTGAGCACATGTAGGCGAACTGGCCCCACGTCAGCAGGTTATTTAAATGTTATAATCAGCGGTCGATGGATCAATACCTAGAGTATTCTTATACAGTCTTGGGCCATTAGGATTGATACGAAACATGATCGCTGTCATGGCAGATCATGTTCAGTCATGTGTCAGTGCTGCACTCCTAACTTTTCTGCTGTGGGTGTGTGAAGCGGTCACCAAATTTGCACAGTAAACATTTATTATGTCTCAATAACAACGGTCGTTGCGTTTTAACGTGCATATGTATAATCGTAATTAACAGAAAATAGTCAAATAAAGTGCTTCATGTTTGGAAAATCTGCCATTGGTATTGCAAATGAGTTTAGCAGTAACCTATTAATGATGCATTCACCTCATGAATCATAATGCATGGCTTTCCCCAACAAGATAGTACCCAAGTGGTCTCTGAATCCATATTGGTGATTTAGGTTGTACTGGGTCTAACCTGTTTAACACAGATCCATCTGAGTAGCGTCATTAGAAACTTGTTTGGGAAGCGGCAGGCACTTTCCAAAAAAATACCTGGCAGGTGATTGGATGAACCATCTGTCTATCCCGTTTGCCATTGCTGGTTTGACTCCAACCCGCGATCTTTAGCTGCATGTCATCCCCCCCCCCCCCCCCCCCCCCCCCCCCCCCCTCTCTCCCATTTGATGTCGTCAGCTGTTCTGAAAATTCGGTACTAATACAGTTCCTAAACAACTTTCTTTTTTTCGTTTTCTTTTTTCAATGCCAATTTCATAAAACCAAAAGAAATTACAACATTACACATTCTGGCACAAATCTTTTTCTTTCTTTTTTTTGAGTTTTTCTTAAGCCTTTACAACGTGTAACGTTAGTCAGCCAATCACAAACATCATCAGATCTTGGTTGAAGCATTCTGCATGCTGATTGGCTCACTGATGCTGATGAGATTTACTCCATTAGGTATTGAAATTTAGTATTGAAAGACGAGGCATTTTTCGATACTTTAGAGGCAATTTGGTCAGTGCCTAAAAAGTATTGAATTCGGTACCCGGTCCTACTGACCAGATGGATTTTTGTGATATGTGATCCCGCTATTCTCAAGTGATCTCGTAATATCACGATAATTCCGCTGCCTTACACGCTATTGTGTCCTGTTAATAGGGTACAAAGCACCACATGGACCCATAAATGGCACAAATTCACTTATTCATTTAGTCATAGTTTCAGGGAGTAATGTGTTTTGTCCCAGGAAGAAATGTCAGGGACTCTAGATGCTCTTGTTTTCCTTTTCAGTGATTTCCCTTTCCAGAATGATCATGTATCTTATTCTACTAGGCATTTGAAAGGTGTTGAGTGATTAGGTCTTGAGTCAAGTTAATTCAGGTAATGTGGCAAATGCAAGAGTGATGCTTCATGTCTCATCCGTTAAATTTGCTTCTTTCTTTCTTTTGTTTTAATTGATTCCAATTCTTGCCCGCAGCCAAAGGAGGGTGGAGAAATCACCGAAGAGAGCCACAAACAGGCTGTGAGAAAGAGGAGGGTACGGAAAGACTGAGACGTGACTGACCTACTGTCTCCTTTCTACCCTGATGGGGAGGAGGTGGAAGGGCCGTCTCAGCTGCTGCTGCTCCCCC
>NC_045734.1:3040291-3045921 GCF_008692095.1 Etheostoma spectabile | reverse complement strand
CTCTCTCTCTCCACGAGCGGAGCAGCATGCATTTCCTCCAAACCACCTGGTAGCCTGCAGTCACCCCGGCTGCCCCATCCCTTGGCTACACCCATCACAGGACCCTCCCGTCTCTCCCTCCCTCCCCGCCTGCTCTTTGAACTATCCGATGAATCCCCTGGAGATTATGTGCATTTAGATGTTTTCCCTCCTCCATCCTGAGTTTCCACGCTTTCTTCATCCTTCTTTTCTCAAAGCTATTGCTGTTAAAACCCCTGTCAGCCTCCAGAGGCCCGCCTCTTCCACCACTGTTCCTGTTCTGCTGTCAGTCTTTCTCTCTGAATAAACGCCATCTTAGATCTCCTGTGAGAGTGAAGGCAGCAGGGAGCGTCTGCACTGCCGTCAGCTGTTCGTACTATTTGAAAGCATATCATAGGGGCAACATCTCAGAAGTTACTTTATTCGTGTGTCCTAGGTTTTACAGATGTTCGAGGACACAATTGGACAAAGTTCCATCCCCATTTGAGGTTGTTGAAGGTTTTAAGAACAGGTCAGGCGGAGGGGTCGCCAGTCAGCTAGGAAAGGCTGTTTGAGATGTTACTGCAGTGTCAGGACATTTCAGCTAAATTGCCTCAGCTTAGGTAAAAACGTTTTATTTTCAAAATGGATGTTCTGTGTAGATTTTAGGTGGTTTGTAAGGAGCATTACTTTGGTGTTTAATACTGTTAGAGCAATTTAAGAATTGATGATTAGCACAGATCACACTATTTATTGATTTTGTTTGTTTTTATGTTGTCAATTAAGATTTTTGAGTGACTTGAGGCAGTTTTCTTAAATATGATATGCTGCTGGTGTGCTGATACTGAAACACTATCTGATCAAAACACCACATGCCTTGGCCATCAGTTGTCAATAAGGCCGAGCATATCGGTGGTTTCCTACAGCTGTGAAAACACGTCTCATTCAGTCAGCACGCAGCAGTGCTTCCCCACGCTAGCTAGACCAGCTGGAGTTCAGATCCTAGATCATTGCCTGGGGTAAAACATTAATTCTAATTTATTTGTTTTTTATTGTCTCAAGCTTTTGTAGTTTATTTTCTAGCCAAATTCTGGCAGATATCGCTGTTTACATTTGTTTGCAAATTGTACATTGCTCTTGAAAAAACTATTTAATAAAAATAAAATTCAAAAGTCTGATCAAATGAGACATCTTTCATTTAGAATGATTTTATTTTACTCTCTGAGTGGGGTTGTGAAAGTGACGAGACGACCCAGAGAAAGGAGTGATGTTTTTATTAAAACAAATGTTTAAAGGCAAAGGTGCAAGTTGTCTACACAAGACAGGTGGTACCACGGGGTGTGTACGGGGGGGGCATGTTCAGCACGTCAGACAGAAATTAATAAAATGCTACTGTACAACTGTTAAAAATAGCAAAATAACCTCAATAAATTACAGCATATACAGTGTTCATAGCCTCCTGTAATATTACCAGTTCCTCCCATTTAAAACAGCACCACAGTCACTTGATGTTTACACATGACATTATTTAACTGGATACTTCGGTTTAAAAAGGAAATCCAAATGTGTTCAGACTACATGACTGTTTTTGTTTAACTCCTTTCACCCTTGTTCTGTTTGCTCTGTTTTTGTTATCTGTGGCAGCAGCAGTCCTGGAGGACACCCCCTCCACTCTGCTGTACACTGACAACACCAGCACATTTTACGGTCAAACCCTCCTCTAGCAGGTGATGCAGTCCAGGCCTGGCTGAGTGGATCAATAGCACTCAAGGCCTCTTTACTGGGGCAAAGCATCCCTTTCTTCCCTCCTCATCTCACCCAGTCAGTCTCCTCCCCCCATGGACGTTACAGAGTAAGGACACAATGTAATTATGTGGGGGAGGGGGGGTTCTCTGAAAGGGCCCAGCTGCATTCATGGCCCAACCATTTCCTTTGTCACTCTTAAATTACAGTTTGGCCCACAACACCGACACTCATGACGTGACAAACTGAAAAGGTTACAAATACTTCTAAGTACACAACGAACAACATCACTGATATTAGTTAAGACATACACTTTTCATGGAGTTTTACACAACTCTTGGTTGCTCTGTGCTTTCACTTGCATTGTTGCTAAGCTCTCAATGGTACCTAGTATCCACCTATTGTTATAAAGTTCTCCCTAGCTTATGCAGTCTGTTATTTAGTGATTATAGATTAGATATACGTAACTTTCAAGCTTAAAGAACTCAAACATGCCATCCAAATATCGTTTTCATTTTCAGGAATACTGCTCAAGGAGGAATAGTCATGCTTCATATAGACATGATGACATCAGAGACCTACCGAAAACTCAGATCCAGCTGACGTACAACATACTTTACAAAAAATAAATAAAATAAAACAGTGCTAAAATGAGGTGGGGGACCATGGAAAAATCTGAATTGTCCTCAAAACAGGAAACCAAGTAGGTAAAGCGAGGCTTAGAATTATTTTACAGATACTACTTTGACACAGGGCATTAAGAAGAAACTCAAGGTACAAATGACCCTTAACCACTTTGTGTACATGGTCTGGTTGTGTGTTTTGTATATGTGATTAAAGGGTGATGTCTACCTCGTCTGTAGTGTGGAGAGGAAGTTGCTGCTGCAAGACAGACCTGAGCCAGACTAACGGACAGCGGGACAAAGTCAGTTCATGTTTTGGATTTTTAAATTGTTAGTTTTGACTCAGGAAAGTGAGCTCAGTTACAGGAAGAAGAAAAAAAAAAACGGCCAGGTCTGCTGAGAAAACAAACCCCTCTCTCTCTCTCTCTTCATGTCTCGATGGTGGATTCCCTCGCCCAACTGCTTGGCTGGGACTTTTTTTTGAGGAGGGGGGTGGGTACCTCACTTCCGTTTGCTCTTGGTGTCAGTGGTCTGGAAGACGCTGGAGGCAGACATGAGGTTCTCGATGTACTGACCGAGGACCTGGTTCTCAGACTTTAGCTTCAGGTTCTCCTCCTTGACTGCGTCAACCCGCGCTGACAGGTCTGACATAGAGAAAGAATGGAAAGCTGAAACACACAACTTATATCTACTATTTACTATGTGTACTATGTGTGTACTGTGTGTGTGTGTGTGTGTATGTGTCTTAGTTACCTTCCAGTGTGTGCTGAAGTTCCAAAACTTGATTTATTAGCCTTGTCTTCTCCTCCATCTCCACCTGGTTCTCCATGTCTCCTGCAATAGACACACACGCTGATGCTGTGTACATGCACTCACGACACATTATCTCAGTATTACACGTTTTGGCCGAGTTGCATGGGAGCAGACGTACCATCTATATCGCAGTTCATGATGAAAAGCTCGTTCTCCTGTTTAGTATACAGGGCTGCAGATCCACTGTCCACTGTAAAAGGCAGAGAACAGACATAAAGCCGTCTGCAGGCCACTGATAATAGCATGTTGTAACATGGTGAATATTTCTAAAGCCGGCAGAGATTCCTGCCATACTTCTCTGTTCATATAAATAAGTCCTAGTCTGGGTCAACGAAGTAGCCTAAACACAGGGCGATACATAGAGCTGGGCAAAATATTAATATCATATCGATATCGTGATATGAGACTAGATATCGTCTTAGATTTTGGATATCGTAATCTGGCATAAGGGGTCTTTTCCTGGTTTTAAAGGCTGCATTACAGCAAAGTGATGTCATTTTCTGAACTTACCAGACTGGTATAATTGTTCTATTATTATAATATTTGTATAGATATCGGCCTCAAAAATCCTTTATCGGTCAGGATCTAGTGCAAATGTTTCCCCAAAACAAGTTCCTTCCCCAGACTGTTTTACAGAGCCTGTAGCTGATTCAGGGGCTGGCAACACAGAGCGGTTTTTTCTCTCTCCTATCCTGGCAATGCGAGACTACCCAGATCCTGATACATCTTGTCTGGTGATCTTTTAAAAGGAGAAATCCAGCCAATTTTTATGTTAGGCAATTCCATGTAATTGCATAGTTAATGATATGGTCAAAACTACTACAGTGCTCAATTGCCTATTTTTGAGGGGAAAATAAATTATTGTTCAATACCTTGAAAACTTGAAGACTTTTACAGTAGGTAAATAATTATTTAAATAGCTTGGTACTGTAGGGCACCATAAAAAGGTATAGTGCACATAGGCTTTCCACGTTTAGTGATTTAGTTTCGATGTGTTATTTCATAAAGGTGTATTTATTTTTTTAGTCTCTGTTTTAGGCAAAGTGGCCATAAAACACAGGGAAACTCTGGCCACTATGCAAACTACATCAGTGTTTACTGGGAACAGACTCACTAGCTGAACATTACTGCCTGGCTTGGACTTGCTAGGCAAAAATGCAATAACGTTAATAACAATAATAATAACAATAATATGTTGACAAACATGATTCCAGCTATGCTTATTGTTGTCTGTGTCACTAAGCCTTGCGAGCTGAGTGCAGGGATGAGGGTTTTGGGTGCTGGATGGGAGCTGACACCGCGCCCAGGGCGGTCACAATGCTGTGCTGATGCTGCCCACTGCTGCCCACTGCTGCCCGCTTGGAGCCAAACGCTTCTTTAGATGTGGGTATTGTGTCTGTATACTTTACATACATGAAACGCTGTATTGCCATTAAGTTACAGACACAGTTAACGTAAGTCCGGCAAAATGATCTTGTTTGAGAACTGCTGGTCCTTCACTAGCTTGGGTCTGGACACAGTTGAGCAAACCCCATAACATAACGTGTATTCATCGTTTCTAAACTAAATAGGTTGGCTCATCTAACGTTAGTATAACGTTAACACTTAGGGTTCTAGGCAGACGTCCGATAATGGACGCGTAACGGTGTACGCTAGCTAGCTATGTAAGCTAACTAGCAATGTGGCTAGCTAACGTTACGTCAATGGAGCTAACTTTAGTTAATGTCTCACCAGAAGCAACCAAAACTAAATCGTCTAGCTAGTTGTCTTACATTAAGAAGTGACTATCTGATAAATACATTTCATAAAGTGCCATCAGCACATCAGGAGGGATGCTAACGTTAACTGTTATCGTCGCAAGCTAGCTGGCTAACGTTCACTGCCGCTAGCCTTAGCTTCACATGGAAATTGACAGGTTGCCTGTGATTTAGCTACTCAAAATGTTCTGTTGCACTAAACAACTAGCACCCGTCGGCGTTTAAACTCACCTACAGCAAGAAATGGCTTCTCCGTTTAGCGGAGTGACCCTGTAAACAGACCGGAGGCTCGGTGCTGAGAAAGGAGGAGGAGGAGGAGGAGGACGGTGATAGTGACGTCACTGTGTGTGCGTGACCGCACCGACCGAGAGGGGGAGCAACCATGGGAGCAACTAACAGCTAGCTACTACTACACACACACACGAACACACACACGAACAGATGCTCAGGCCTTTAGTCATTCCCCCTGGTAGCATATGCAGACAGTCATAGCAGCAGTTGGCAATGAATCCTGACCAGCAATGTCATCCCCACCAGAGCTTTGTGCTTTTGTTGTGTGCAACCAGCTCTCTTCCTGTCCACCAACACTGCTGCTTCAGTCAGTCTACTCTCTCTCCGTCTTTATATCACCCTCTCTTTTGCTCTACGTGTGTGTGTGTGTGTGTGTGTGTGTGTGTGTGTGTGTGTGTGTGTGTGT
>NC_045734.1:3031706-3040268 GCF_008692095.1 Etheostoma spectabile | reverse complement strand
TGTGCGTGTGCGTGTGTGTGTGCGTGCGCGCTAGTCACTGTCACTTCATGTAGGAAGGATTTAAATTGGAAGGGATTATTCCCCATGTTAGTCTCATAATCAAAATTTAGTGAAAGGAAAATGAAAAGCCCAAAAGACTGCCATGTAGCTTTTGGTAGGAGGCACACCTCAGTCCCTCCACAGCACAACACACCACCATAACCACTCAGGATTTACAAGCTGCTTTCATTGCCCTTTGTTCAGTCACATACTTTTAACAACTACCCCAACTGTCTGTCGTGTGTTCTGCCATCACAGCAGAACAATACAATGAAATTATAAGTTTTATACAATGTGTAGATATGTTGACTGTCTGAACCAAACGATCACTTTGCACCTGAAGAGCATGTTTCATATTTACAAGAAGAGCAAGGCAGTCCAGGGCAATTTCTCGATAGAAAACACATATAACCTAGAATTGCACATTTAAAACAACTTAGTAACAGATATTAAGAAATGCGGAATAAATGCATTAGTAGGCTATAGGTAGGCTATAATACCGACTGGTTCCTCAGCTGCATATAATCAGGCAGGGTACTGCTGTTTGTTTGGTACACATGGAAAATGTATAGAAAAGGACTGACTTTGGGGAAGAAAGCCCAAAACAATTGCTGAATCCCTTGAGGCTTTACCTGTGTCATCTGCCAGAGAGATGTTAGTGAAAGTCCCATCATCCGCGTCCTCCACGGCCTCTAAAGCCCGAGTCTCCTGTCCTTCCTGCAGCATGCTTTCCTTTTTGTGTTTAATTCACAGACTCATGCTTTTGTGTCAGCGCTTTCTCTCTATTCCTTTAAACTTTGCACTTGTTTCCTTTCCCTTGCTCTTGTTTCTGGACGTGCCTGCACACACACACACACACACACACACACACACCTGTTGTCTGAATCATTCACGTCGTCACGGTTACCTGCTCTACCTGACTGGTGGCTCAGGTTACAGACTTGTTACAGGAATAAGTCGCCATGGTGACCAAGACATAGAAGCAGACCGCTTTAGCAGGGAAGCTATCAGGGGTCAAAGTTTAAATCCTAGTCTGCTCTCGTAAAAGGGAGCCATAAAGACGTTACACACACACACACACACACACACACACACACACACACACACACACACACACAAACACACACACACACACACACACACATACGGTCAACAAATGGAAATGAACAACAGTTTTGTTTTAACATTTTAATTTTAAGTTGTCATTGTTGTAGGCCTAAAGTGATTTTCACATAATCAAGATGACTTTCAACATGACTTTCACCTGGAATATGCGTTATAGCCTACATACCTGTATGGCCCAGCGCCTTATCCTCTACATTTTCCTGTTTTCTTATGCGAGCATACAAACAACACATCAACAGGTGTTTGTTTGTGTTATATGCACGACAACACACAGGAAAGGAAGCGGATAAGGTGTTGTTTTTATACATAGGCCTATTTATGAATAATTTGAAACATATTATGTCTCTGTATGTTTGTTAGCAGAAGCATTTGTCCACAATTAACAGTTTATTGTCATTGAAATAGGTTCAGTGGACCAAAGTTGCCTACGTCAAACGTTAGCTGTCAACAACGCGTCACTGAGTCAGCAAAATCTAGCCCAAGTTTCCTTTTTTTTTTTAATTTATTGAATTTTTTAATTTTTTTAATTTTGCAAACATGTCATATAATGTTTGAACAATTCGGCAGCCCAAGTTTCCCACCTCTGACTCCCACAGGAAGTGACGTGAATGGTGACGTTTTCACTCGGAAAAATGATTTTCTAATGTCCATGAACGCGCCAAACGATCAAGAGGGTAGCCTCTCCTCTCTAAGCGTAGCTCCCATGGCGCCATTTTGATGCTACCAAGCCATCGCCTGCAGTCAGCATCCCATTGACTGCCATTCGTTTTGGCGCCACTTTGACAGTGAATAACTTTACATCTGAAGCGTTTGAAGACTCTATTTGTCCGTTGTTTATTTCTAAAGAAACACAACAATATATAAAAGGCTCCATAACCTTGTATCTCACGTTATGGATCCATAGAAGACGTTTTTGTAAAAACAGGCTAACGATTGTGTCATAACCAAGCGACTTGCTGTCACATAGTCGACAAATCACCGTATTGTCAGGAGAGGCCTGCAGACAGTTTGGACTTCCACCAGCTGTTTAGGTTTAATGACTAGCATGTTAGTTAGCAGTAATTAGCCTGTGCCTATGTTATCTCCTTACATATACCTACCTCTCTGTCTCTGCTGATTGGGAATGATTGAGATTTCTCTTGCACAGCTACCAGAAGACTTACAACTTTCAGACAGGTCACATCTACGTCATCAAGCTCAGTTGGAGGCTGCACAGTAACACTCAGCCATCACCGGAAAAGTGCTTCTAATATCCTTCATTGGTCTCTGTCCAGAACAACTGGATCTGTTGGTCCATTTCTTTAACTGTCTATGCAAATGCTTCAGTGTAGTGTAGACCTAAAATGACATGAGGGGACATGAATGGGAAACCAGTTTCATTGGATCTTTGGGAGCAGCCTGCACTCTGGTGGTTAATGTTAAACACTGCAGATCAATGACAAGTAACAGAGACTCCATCATGCTCCACCTGAGAGCAGCCTGCAGTGACGGTGCAGTTAGACACATGTCTAGCACTGAAGAAAACTGAGGCATTCATGGTCAGCTTAAGGTTTAAGCTTTTATTTCTTTAAAAAAAGGCCCAGTCTGCTTTGATTGGCTTGCAAAAGAATTTGGCGCACCTTTTAAAAAAAATATATTATTATTATTTATTCGTTCAGAATACAAATATACAAACAAACAAGGCATTTTTATAAATCCATTTAAAAAAAGAACTTTTGCACCTTTGCAATGGTAGTTCTCAAGACATGGGTGGATATACTCCGACTGATGGGGGAAGGGGATGGGGGGGGCAGTATATTCCATGTTATTATATTGCATGTGACATAGGAAGAGGAGCCAAATGTCAATGTCTTGTTGAATGGCATAATTTGTGATCTAGGTATAGCCCACTAAAAAAACGTTTTTTCATTCACAGTTGTGGGTTAGTAGGCGCTCCAGATACCCAAATGTATGTGCACATCACTGATTTAAGATGTGTTCCCTTTAAAAAAAAAATAGTAAACCTGTGATCCATTTTAGAGGTACTTAGGTCGGATGTCTTCACCATATGAAGCAGCAACTGACGGCAAGAAAGTGTAAAAAAGAGATGAAATAGGTCCTATAATGAAAGGAAGCGGGAAAGTTTAGTCTTAAGTTTGACTAAAAAAAACAACAACAAGAACACCTTGCCGCTTTTCTAGACCTTTCAACCGAATTTCAAGGTCTTCCTGGAGGGAAGGTGTTTGTTCAGTTGTCATGGAAATAGCTTAATTGCATCATTATCCATCAGCCATGAGATGTGGTTGAAAGTTCTGACAACAGCTAGTACAGTAGGGCAATCACAAGTTGAATTTTGTTACTATCATTTTTTTTTTGTCAAATCACAGAAACTCCCGACCGACAACACGATGTGAGAATTATTTGGGCAAAAAAGAGGATTTTTACCTTTTAACGTTTTTCTGCTTTTGTTTTGACAAAAGGCCAATTACTGAATGACAGTGATGCATGGCGATGCTAGACAGGACAACTATGCTTAAAGACTTTGTGCTAATAATAGTGTGAAGGACTGGAAATACCATGTAATATAACACAATGCAAACAAGTGAGGGACACTAGCAGGCGAGCCAAATTGGGTATTTGAGTCTAGCCAGCTGAAAATAACTACTGACATACTCTGTGCAGATAGTATGAATTACAGCAGCATGCGCTTTTATTGTCTGGAAGAGAATGGGTTTGCATTTTCTGTGTGAGTGTGTGTTACGTTAGTTTTCATGTATCAACGCTCTTTCCTGTTGGATCCTAATTTACCTGCTTTATGTTTTGTTGTGTGTGTTTGCAGAGGATTCTGCCGCCCTACAGTGTACGACGTACGTCCCTCCCATTCTGCTATCTCCGCTATCTATTTTGCAAGGGCCCAGTCGCTGCATCTGAGGCTTAGGGCCGCCCGGGACGGTTGTAATTGGTTTAAAGAAATACAAAAAAATGTCAGAGTGTTTTTTCCCCTCTATCCCAGAATAGCTACGCGGTGTAGCCAGACTATACTCCGGCGCTGACGCAGCACTGTGGAGATAGGTCTGGCAATGTGAGACTACCCGGCCCATAAAGCCGGGAAGAAACTGACATTTATGGGAGCAATTTTACGGGGAAGGAAAAGCCGTTAACACGCAACATTTTGCTGATAATTCGAACCTTACTTTCAAACTGCAACCTGATCAGCTCTCTCTGAGTCCATCTGCTGATCCCAGATCAGCTTTATCACTCACGCAGTATCAAGAAGGACACTGCCAACTAAACTTGGCTAGTGACACTTCAACAAGCAACGGTTCCACCCAAAAACACTAACGCTAAAAGGCTAGCAGAGAACATAGGTGTGTGTGTGTGTGTGTGTGTGTGTGTGTGTGTGTGTGTGTGTGTGTGTGTGTGTGTGTGTGTGTGTGTGTGTGTGTGTGTGATGGTTAGTGGCCAGTGTTAGGTTCCAGCACCTGCGATGCTCCGGCCCCAAAGGCCGTTTGACCCCTACAACCCCTGGAAGCAGTCCACTGAGATACACACACACACACACACACGGGCCAGAATAAAGGTCACACACTCTCTCTCAGCGGCTTCATTTTCTGTCAGAATCAAGCTGGTGCGTGTGTGTTTGTGCATGTTTCTCTGTATTTGTGTCTTGAACTCACAGCTGTTTGTTGAAAATCGGCGACCAATGTGCTCTCTCTCCTGTTCTTTGTGTGTTTTTGTACTTAATTATTGCTAAGCAGCGACATCCAAGAACCAGAACAAGATCTGTAACAGGATTAACTGCATCTACAACTAGAGAGAGAGGAGAGAGAGAAAGAGAGAGAGAGAGAGAGAGTTTATATTGGTGTTACTCTTCTCTCCCCCCTAGCTCTCTCTCTCTCTCTCTCTCTCTCTCTCCCCTGTGATAGTCCACAGACCAGATGCCCACTTTGGCACCAAGGCTCTGCCAGTATTATGCTAGTCATGGGGCATACACACACACACACACACACACACACACACACACACACACACACAAACACACAGGGAGGAGAAGAGGCTGTAAAAAGAACACTCGTCCATCTGTCCATGTCCCGGCTAAACTGGTACTGAGCACATCAGGACGTTGTGTCTCCTGACAGTGTCCTCAACATTCTTCTTATCTTTCACCTCTCTTCATCTCTACTCCTCTCTGATTGCTATAGCAACATGAAAGCAAAAGGAGAGACCTAAATGATTTTCAGCAAAAGTCAGGCACCCAGTTTTGAGGCAGTGCAATTCCTCGGGGACAGAGCGGGGCCCAAAGACTCGAGCTGGATCCCAAATCACTACATGTTACATGTTTGACATCTATCAGGTGACTTTCAAAAAGCATCCTATGTGTGTATTGATTGACTGATGGATTAGATAAAGGTAGAAAATGAGAAGAGCCTTCTCGACAGTCCTTTACTTCCTTTCCTCGCTGCCGTGTTTGTTCTCGTACACTTATTAACTTAAATTGAGCAGCTAGTCGGGGGGGGGGGGTTCCTCTCACCGACGGGGGTTGACTAGTGTCAACGGTGTGGCACACATTCCAAAAACATTTGCGGTTTATTGTAGAGGAATACGGTATCCAACGTGTGGTGATGCTGTGTGTGTGTGTGTGTGTGTGTGTGTGTGTGTGTGTGTGTGTGTGTGTGTGTGTGTGTGTGTGTGTGTGTGTGTGTCTCACAGTGTAGCTTTATCCATTGACTAATTGAATTGCTCTAAAATATTCAGCAGCTTGCGGGCAAACAAGGCATTTGAATGAGGATCAGTTTTGTGTCATCCTCTCTCTCTCTCTCTCTCTCTCTCTCTCTCTCTCTCTCTCTCTCTCTCTCTCTCTCTCTCTCTGTATATGTGTATCAATCCACAAATACAACAATGTAGTAATTAAAAAATAGCTCTATCTATCTATCTATCTATCTATCTATCTATCTTTCTTCCAATAAAAATCCACTCCAGGGTTTGCAGGCAGCCATGAAAGGCTACAGTGTTCTTACAATCTTCCCCATACATACCCCCGCCTCACCTCCCTTCTCCTATCCCCCCCCCCCCTTCTCCCTCACTCTATTCTTCCTGCTCTCATCCCACTCACACATACTCTGCGGGGTTGAGCACACACACACACACACACACCTAACCCTCCTGGAAGAATACTTGAGTGAGTAGTTGCACTCTGAACTGCCATTTCTTCTGACTCTGTCTGCCAGAAACCACAGGACAGAACAGAGCTGTTGATTCGTCAGCAGTGGAGGATTGTAGCAGTCATCAACCTCACCCACCAGAATAACACACTGACACTCCATAGCATTAACCCAACGGTGGATCAACCATGCAGCACAGCGGGTTTCACAAAACACACATAACATAGACACAGTACATATAACCCTAACTTAGCAGTAACTGAACAATGATTGCTACAGAGGCAAGTTGTACGTTTACATTGAATATATCCATTTTATCCGTCGTGGTGAACAATAACTTATTATGGACTGCCATTGTTTTTAAATGGGATTGCGTTGCAGTGATTCAGTTTTTTGAAGGGCTTCAGTGATTTAGTATTGCGCTTCCATAAAGTTGGAAGACTTGCAAAGGACAGCCCCCCCCAAAAACAGTGCAATAAGAATATTGAGACTTTTAGCTAAAGTCTTACTATTTTAGTCGTCACGATGATTGCGAGAGTTGAGAAAAGTTTGTATCTCAGGCCAAGAGGTCGCTTCCAGCGAAGATACAGGACGGCAGTTTGAATCCTTCTTGCCCACTCAAGCACCATTGTTGTATTACAACAACATTTTCAAAAACACACGATGCAAGGTATGAAAAAAAAGACCACAAACAAAACTATTCTGACCTCAGGAAACCAAAGTGAAGTACTTCTTTGTGTGTACAGCCACCATGTCAGGAAAAAAAATTGTCCAGTCTTTGCATAACAATTTTAATTGTGTAAATTAGGCGCTCAATGCATCACACCCACAGAGCAACAGCCTTAGCTCCAAAAACCCTGGAGCCTTCATTTCCAATAATACAACTTGGCAGGGTCTTTCTGTCTGATAGCTGCCTATGTCTAACTGAAATACCCTGATGACATCATCGGGGTCTTTAGAGAGTTCCCTCCAGAGCCACAGAAGATAATATGCAACTGTTTTTAATAGGTTGCTATAGGCTGAAACAAACTGTAAAGTATACAGTTTGTTTCTTCTTTCGTCTAGCCTCCTGAATATATGTGCAAGTATTTGTTGAAGAAGTTGAGATGACTATACGCACAATTTGCACAAAACTCTATGTATGACTAGTCGTGAGACACGTACAAGACTGCACGTGAGGTGTTCAGCCCTGTGTACCAATGCAGTAAGAAAAGGTCATGCAAATCTTAAAAGCTCAACAGCATCCCCATCCCCCTATCTCTTCATCTTCATATTTTTGTCTTTGATGGAAGGATGTGCTGGGTCCTCTTTTGGATCAAACCTATTTTTAATAACACTGGCTCATTGACCTCACTCAGAAGCCATGCAGAGATAAACCCAATACGATGAGCTAAAACAAAAAGGTAGGTTTGTTTATCTTGTTACTTGAAACTGTGGCATTTTGAAAAGACAAAGGTTTGTACAGCACAGAGACAACAGACGCATTTAGGGCACCCTGTGTGGTTCAGGGGCCCAGGGCTTAATCCACCCACTGACATGAGCTGCATCTGACTTCAACCAAACAACAGTTGGCCTACGGGTGTTACTGAATTGACTGATTTGACTACTTTTAGGCAACATGCATCCTGTTCTCCAAGCAGACATGTGCTCAGACAGATACACACATGTACACAAACACACAAGCAAATGACCATGCACAGCTCAAATCTGTGCAGAAAGACACCCAATCCAAAGGATCCTTAAGCGAGTGACATTTCCTTCATCTCTACAAACAAACAAATCCAACCACAGAGAATGATTAAGATGCATGTTGAAGCCAGATGGAATGTCTTTTAGTGGCTCACTCAAAGATTTAAAGCCTTATCCGTGTTGGGGTTAAAACTTTCTGACTCACCTGTGATTTGGGTGGGAGACACTCTTACCACCTGTGCTATAATCACATCAAAAGTATTCACACAGAGGCTTTAAATCGGGAAATATTGATATTTTACGCAAAAAAAGCAAGCTCTGAACACAACATTGACATCATCACCTTTGAATTAGTTAATGTGGCGAACTTGTTACAAAACAGCTGCTTATTTATATATCCAGCAAATACAGAGCAACGTTAGCATTCATATGGAGTTGCGTGATGAATGATTCCTATATTTAGTAGCGGTGTGACACTAGTTTCACATCGAGAGAAAAAATCCTGAGACGAGCGCGAAAAACTGAATCGAGATCAAAGACTTAGGTTTTGAAAGCGACAAAAAAAAAA
>NC_045734.1:3028049-3031696 GCF_008692095.1 Etheostoma spectabile | reverse complement strand
AAAAAAGTAAAACTGATAGCAAAAAATATATGTTTGAGAGTTTAAAAAAATTAGTTTGAGCGAAATTTTACGTTTTGAAAGAAACAATTTTTTTTTGGAGAATTTCTTTCACACTGATAGCAAAAAATAAACATTTGAGAGTTTAAAAAAGTCTTTTGAGAGAGATTTTTTTTGCTATCGGTATGAAACCATTTTCTCTAAAATATTTTTTTTTCTCTCCTAAAATGTTTTTTGCCATCAGTGTGAAACTTTTTTTTCTCTCAGATCTTTTTTTTCTTTCTGCATGTAATGAAGAAATGTTTTCTGTTACAGAAATTCACCAACAAACGGAGAAGAAGAGGTGGACGCTATATTTTAATTGATAGCCTTATTTGCTTAATTTCTTCTCCAGCAGGAACACGAGCATGTAGTCCACCATTGTTGTGAGACGTCGCGCCATAAGAGGTCAGAGGCTAGAGGCCGAGGGGTGGGGCGATGACATCGTTGATACGAAAGTATGCGGCTTTGTTTGGACGGCGGGGGCGTTTTCGGATTATTTCACCCTGGGACCAGGTTTCAGGCAGTGCGTTTACAGGATTCGTTTGGACGATCGGCCAAAACGATGCAACCAAAAAGCGTTTCCGTGTGGATGGCCCCTTACTCTCCTTTTAGAGCTGATTTTGGTCTCCATCACAGAAAATATTGGACTCTTTTAGTTGCCATATTGTCCATTGACTGCTTGTAGTGTCCCGTGTGTTTTTACACCTTTTTTTTGTTGCTGTAAACAGCTACATGCTGTAGACAATAATTGGTGTATTTTCCAGACCAAACAATTGTGGGGACTTCCTGAGAAGAAATGTCCACGGAGGAACTCCACCAAAAACTACACACCTTTAAGGGCTTTTTTTTGGTTGGCAATTGGAACGCTGAAGTGACATAAGCCGGCTGGTCTGTCCACCTCAGTCCCCGCAGCTGGCAGACTATGTAACTATGGTTAGCTAGCTAGCTACCGTGTGCTGTCCTCCCAGCAAAGTAGTCCCCTAGGAGTGAGGTGGAGGGACCAGCTTCTGCTTACCACCAGTCCGCTGTTCGGCTCATTTTCTGTAACCAGTGTGGCAAGAAAGTATTGTGGAATTAGCAGGCTTGCTAGCTAGCTAAGTAGCAGACAACTGGCTAGTTAGCTAACGATAGCTAGCTAATTCTGTCATACTATCATGCTACACTGGTTACAGAAAATGAGCGCAACAAAATTGTCACTCATCTGGACATAGCAATGTGCTGTGAGTAAAGAGTGTGTGAATGAAGCATGATGTTGTTAAATGTTACTCTTTTAGCAGCTGGCTAGTTAGCCTGTGGTTAAAATGGCCGTTACCTCTGCATTGGCTCATGTGATCAATTGACATACACTTACGTCTGGACCAACTAAGTTCCTCTTGTGCTGGGAGAGTTCTTATAGAACTGGGTTTTTAAAGCTATGAAAAGGTTCCTTTGGTCCGAAAAACGGCAAATAATTTTGGTGATAGCTGTGAAATTAACCAAAATAATTATCTGAAAGACACTCTGTAGAGCTGAAGGGAATTACAGAGTAGGTGGACCCTTCACACATAGTCATTCGATACATTGTAATTATAAATATATTGATTGAAGCTGCTTTATGTTTTTTATAAGGCAAAAGGTAATGGCCATACATTCAGTTTGCTGCATGCTACCAATGACTACCATTCAAGTTGACAAAAGATCTCTTTGTGACAACCTTCCTAAACACCAATATGTTTGGTATTGTGCTATTAAATGTGAGCATGTGAGCTACACCACCATAAAGAATTGTTTTTTAAATAAAAAAATTTGAACAAAAGAATTAAAAAAAAAAGATTGATTTAGGCATGCCTTGTTTTTCTGTTTTCTTTTTTTGCATAGGCACAACAGTTGTATTTAATCGTTCTCTTTGCCTTGCGTCACCATGACATGGCAAGAAAGTGCCAAATAACAGTCATTAAGGGATGTGTGTGTGTGTGTGTGTGTGTGTGGGGGGGGGGGGTCGAGTCATTGACATCAGTCAGTGGTTCTTCTCGAGCTGACTTTTGTGGACACGGAATGTCTCAATGGTGTCATGAAGTCATAAACGCACCAATGAAGTCATGAACACGTATGATCTAAATTTAGAAGGCAGACAGTCGCATTGTGTGTGTGCATGTGTGCGTGTGCGTGTGCGTGTGCGTTCCTTAAATCCTATTTGTTTTGACACTCAATTATTGTATTAAAACATTATCATTCAATCGGTTTATCTTTTAATTTCAAATTAATTTAGGGTCTGCTCATGTGTCTGTTGGTTTTGTACAGTACATGTTCATATGCAGGTGAGCCTCCTTGTAGATCTGTGAGGTGTGTGTGTGTGTGTGTGTGTGTGTGGTGTGTGTGTTGTGTGTGTGTGTGTGTGTGTGTGTTTGTTTTCCATAAAATCTGATGTCACAGCAGTGTTTATGGCATCAATATATAATAATAATCCCTCCAAGTTTCCATGGGTCCACCAGTCTCATCTGCAAATTTTGCCTTGTGTTTATATCTTGTGTGTGCTTGTAAGTGTTTGCAAAAGTGTAAGGCCTGGGTGTGTGTTTTTGTTTGTGTACTGTATTTGCAGGGTTGAGATTTGTCAGTTGTTGCGTGTGTGTGTGTGTGTGTGTGTGTGTGTGTGTGTTGTGTGGTGTGGTGTGTGGTGTGGTGTCGCCTCAGTGTGTCTCCTTGTATGTCTCAGTAGCATGTGCATGGTACTTAGAAATTAACATATTTTGAAAGGAAAGAAGATGTTGTTCCTAATGAGAGAGGGCATATGCATCTCATTATGGCATCATTAGCATAATTACCAGCATCCTTTGTGATCATGAACTACCAATCTGGGTGTACATATAAGTGTGTGTGTGTGTGTGTGTGTGTGTGTGTGTGTGTGTGTGTGTGTGTTTGTATTGTTTACAGGCGGGATTATTTTTCTTTGCCTTTTTTATTGTCATTAACAGTCCACCCACGTGTTTTACTGTGTCTTACTTTTCTCACGCTCGTGTTTTCTTCATTCATCTTTTTTTTCCGTTCCACCATCTGAAAAGGATCTTTCACTGAAAATTACAAACAGTAAGAAAATATCTGCAATAAATAACCGCAATATCACCACCGTGGGACAAAACTAGGTTTTCGTATCTTATCTTATCTTATCTTTTCTTTGTCCCTTATTTCTAAAATCAGGCGTTTTCAGTGGAAGTCTGGTTTCAAACTAGTCTTTTGTTTTGCCTCTTACTCTTCTGAAACAGCTGATCCAGCAGAAAACAACATGATTGTCCTCCCCAGCCTTTGCAGCGAGTGTGGTCATCACCGCCTGTCTCCCAGCCAGAGGTTTTAGACCTCCGCGGCATCGTGCACTGGGAGTAAACACTGTGGTGATGTGTGTGTCTGTGTGGGTAACTATAGCATTCCTCTATGGAAAGCAGCAGTTATTGCAGCACATCACAGTCTAATTCCAGGTCACACACACACACACAGACACACACACACACACACATTCATTCTCTGCATTTAACCATAGACAGTTAAAGAAATGAATTAACAGATCCTGTTATTCTGGACGGAGACCAGTGAAGAACATTAGAAACACTTTTCCAGGTGATGGCTGAGTGTTACTG
>NC_045734.1:3027602-3028039 GCF_008692095.1 Etheostoma spectabile | reverse complement strand
AACTGAGCTTGATGACGTAGATGTGATCTGATCAACCTGTCTGAAAGTAGCTGTGCCAAGAGAAATCTCAGTCATGCCCAATCAGCAGAGACGGATAGGATAGGTATATCTTAGGCGATAACATAGGCACAAGCTAACTAAAATGCTAGTTAACATTAGTAATCAAACCTTAACAGCTGATGTAAGTCTGCGTGCTTCTCCTGGTAATACGGTGATTTGTCAACTATGCAAGAACAAGTTGCGTGGTTATGACACAAAAATGTCTTCTACGGATCCTTAACATGAGCTACAAGGTCATGGAGCTTTTTATACATTGTCATGTTTTTTAGAAATAAACAATGCACAAATAGAGTCTTTAAACCCTTCAGATGTAAAGTTATCTACTGTCAAAGTGGCGCCAAAATGAATGGCAGTCAATGGGATGCTAACTGCAGGTG
>NC_045734.1:3025817-3027592 GCF_008692095.1 Etheostoma spectabile | reverse complement strand
AGCATCAAAATGGCGCCATGGGAGCTACGCTTAGAGAGGAGAGGCTGACCCCCTTGGTCCTTTAACCCATCCCTCAAGGGAGCAGTCATATACAGCACCCGGGGACCAACTCCAGATCTGAACTTCGAGATCTGAGCCAGCCAATCAAGGGCACTGACCTAGTATGTTTAGCACCCGGAGGAAACCCACGCAAACATGGGGAGAAATATACACACAGAAAGGCCCGGAACAACCTGGATTCAACCCCAGAACCTTCCCACAGACCACAGTGCTAACCGTTGGGCCACCATTTCAACAGCTACCTTGCTGTTGAGGGTAGAGACAGAGAAATAAGCTAATTTATTTCACGTACAGTAGACAGGCTTAATTCTTCGAAAACTTGCAGGTGCAAAAAGTTCATTAAAAAATCCAGATACAGTATCTAATATATATTTGTTCTGGCCTGCTGTCGACAATGGTGCTGTCTCCTTTCCATGTTTTCTCCGGAAAGAACATTTGACTTTGAAAAAGGTAAAACAGTGGTTATGAGAATGACCTATTGTCTCTGTGTTTAGTTGTCTGGCAGCTTGTTTCTATTTCTGAGCCGCCATGTATTGTCTTCTTTAGATAATCACCTCCAACCCAACACGCCTTGACATGCCTCTCATTACCTGGCAAGGCTTCACAACACACAGCGAATACAACAGAAAACTCAAAATGACATACCTACATGGATAGGACCAGGCTACATGGACAGGTTAGTAACACTGTCAGCTAGCTAGCTAGCCGTTGTATAACACTATTTCACGTTGTACAAGTTGTTGGTTGATCTGATTGGTTGAAGTTATCCTGTGATAGACACATGCTTCCTCAATTCCCCCGAGTATTTTTTGAAAGTTTTGAAACTCTTTTCCAGTGACGGTACTGTGTACGTTTCAGGTTGCGATTCCGTGCATATAACCATTACTCAGCATGTGTAGCCGTTTTGCAAAAAGAAGCGTACATTGTCAGATGCAACAAGCTGTAACATGAGGTTTCCACTAGCAAATTATGAGGGTATCTTCCAAAGTTACAGCCTGTTTTGTACAAAATTCCCTCTTTGTGGTATCCCACTGTATGGCAGGAAGCTGTCTGTGGAAACCCAAAAGAGGGGATTTCATCTTAAAAAGACTGTACTTTTGGAGAATGCCACTTTACCGGTGGTAGAAGAAGTATTCAGATTCTTTACTTGAGTAATAGTACAATTACCACACTGTCACAATACTCTGTTACAAGTAAATGTCCTGCATTGAAAATAAGTATGTAATTATCATCAGGTACATGTACCTAAAGTATTAAAAGTAAAGTACTTAATAAAAAATCATCACATTTCAAAAACAGGGAACGTTCCAAAAACTTCTGTCAATCAACTAAGTGTTCAATGTCCTAATCATTTTAGCTGGATATGTAGGACTATATATTGTTGGGTAGTTTAATTATTTATAAAAACATTGTATTCTATAGGGTTAGGGTATGTATTTTGTAAAGTAAAGCTGTCACATTAATATAGTGGCGTAAAACGTACAATGTTTCTCTCTGAGATGTGCTGGAGAAGGAGTAGTAGGAGTAATTCCCCAGAGTCCTCATGTTCTTTTTTATGTTCTTTTTTTGCCCAGCATGTTTCCTTGGATCAGGGAGGCTCTAAAATCCTGGTTGCAGCTGTCGCCTTGGTCCCGCTACATGTTCTGCGATGCCCTGTTACATCCTGCTACGTCCTGCTACGTCCTGCTACGCTCTGCTGTGCCCTGCTACGTCCT
>NC_045734.1:3025542-3025800 GCF_008692095.1 Etheostoma spectabile | reverse complement strand
CCTGCTGTGCCCTGCTACGTCCTGCTGTGCCCTGCTACGTCCTGCTACGTCCTGCTGTATCCTGCTACGTCCTGCTACGTCCTGCTGTATCCTGCTACGTCCTGCTATGCCATGCCACGTCCTGCTACGCCCTGCTGTGCCCAGCTACGTCCTGCTGTGTCTTGTAATGTCGCACAGTGCCCTGCTATGACATTAACTACTACAAAGAACTGCTACAAACTACTATTTATTGTGACTGTTATTGCCACTCTTCATTTT
>NC_045734.1:3025401-3025532 GCF_008692095.1 Etheostoma spectabile | reverse complement strand
GGCCCGTCAGACACCGCCTACCAAGAGAATCAGTCTGTCCGAGGTTTCTTCCTAAAAGAGATTTTTTTTCTCGCCATTGTCGCACTGTTGCTTGCTCTGGAGGAAACCACTAGAACTGTTGGGTCCTTGTA